>NW_009918738.1:0-24544 GCF_000696875.1 Nestor notabilis
CAAACTTGCTGAGGGCACACTCAATTCCATAGGGTTGCATGTGCTCATGCAACCCTACTTTAGGAAGTTTGTCCTCCATGGGGTGAAGTGGTTTTGTTTTCTGTGTATGCATTGGTCCCATAGTGCCGTGTTTGGGCTTCTGTTGCCTTCAAAGTCATTTTGCCACCTTACGGAAGAAGTAGAAGCCGTTATGAGAAGGAAAAAGTTGAGGTGTTACTAGCCAGAGCTTCTTCATTTCCTGGTGTCCCTAGGTAACTGGGTTTTAGGGACACTTCTTTTTCTTTGGCATGTTCTGGGCAGATGTACAGGCCCTTGAAGTTCTGCCAGGAAGATGATGTAATATGCTGAGCATGCTCTTCCCTCATCATATTCCTGTCTTGCAGCTGGTGGTGTGACTGTGCCTAGACAGTTGATCCATGTCAGGACCATGCTTCCCCTATTCCCACCAGCCCAGATCTATAGCATAGGTTACTGTGGCCACTGAGCAGCTATTTCTGTAGGCTGGTTATGGAAGCAGGAAGATGTGTTGCAACATTAAGAGTTGATCTGATTCTGAAGTGTGGTTGAAGCGTGAAGGAAAACAAAGCTACCTCCTTGCCTTCACTCAAGCACCTGATATTTATGCAACTTCATATGGTTTGGCATAAATGCTATAAAACTGAAGTACAGCTGAGATGCTGCAGCACCCCACATGTTTCTTGGGGCAACAGGCTTTTCCCAACCAGGCAATTAACTTCTAAAGCTGTAGGAGAACAGGGGCTTGTTTGGCCTTCCCTTTGCTAGGGGCACAGTCATGCTTTGACTGTCCTGAGCTGATGTCCACCAAAGGCATACCCACTGACAGAGCTAAGTCCACTGGAAGATGGTAGAGCAGTCAGTTAGAGGGTGGTTCTGCTTCTAATGTGATAACAGCTACTTCCCTGTGTATACTTTTGTCCTGTCCCTGCCTGGGACTGCTGTGCCCAGGATGCTGTAGAAGCAACTCTCAACAGCAACATCCTACTTCTCTTTGCACCATATTCATCTGTTCAGCCTTTGTTTAATGTACCTTCCCCTCCACTGCCACCATGCTCTGCTGCTGCCATAGGCCATGGCTGGCAGGGAGCAGCAGCCTGCACAGTATGGTGCTTGGACATGGCCCTGCCTCCAGCTGGAACATGCTCCAGCAGTGGCCGGGTGCTCTGCACCTGGCTCCACCCTCCACATCCCATTCCCCAAGCACTGCACAAGCAAAGTTCGTACATCTGTTTCTGCTGGACTTTGGATTCAATAAATGTCATTAAAACTACTTTGTTTGGCTTATTTCAGAGTGTTGACACAAGTTCCTATCCCTCTGCAGCTAGTGTTTGCATGCTTCTTGCCCAGGCATGAGCAGCCTTGGGAAGCTAGGATTGCTGGCCAAAGCAGTGGGAAGAGGAATGCCACGGTCGAAATACTGGGCAAGAACAGCGAAGGAGGGAGATGAAAACTGTGTCAGAAGACAAAAGAGAGAAAGTAGGTACAGTTAAGATCTGGAAACATGCAGACACTGCATAGAGTGTAGACCAGTCACTGGGGTCTGTCCTGAAGAATAAGCCTCCAAACTCTCTGCTTACTCAGGATACAACAGCCACAAACCCTATTTAGAAATCTCCTGATTCTTTCTGAGAACTTCCATATGCTCTTCCTATGACCAGATGCATACTTCCCTACCATTGCTTATTGCTTCAGCTTCTTTCAGATTTTCCAGGTTGCAGGCCAGGTCACCACGGCACTTGTTGGGAACAAAGCCCTGCCTTTGACAGCAGCTTCTGCACCAGGTATCAGTGACCTGGAACGAATGGACTGAGCTGCAGTGGGACATGTTTCTTGCCTAGGATGCACATGGGCGGGGAATGGTCCATGTGTCAATGGTAATGTCCATCTGTCTGCCATCATTTCAAGCCTGGCAGGTGGCAGAACAGGAAGAGTCTGAGCAGTCAGGCTGTAACTTTCTTGAACAACCATCTTTTCTGTGATCACTGGACCTTGCACATCTGTCCTTGGCACGCCATCAGAGGAGAGGTCAGCATGGATTCTGGTGTATGTTGCCTTCCCCATTCTCCTGTGCCCACTGGCAAGTATGGCATGTTTGACCCTTGATGCACAGGGAGATGTCAGAATCACAGAAGCACAGAATCAGAGTGGTTTGGGTTGGAAGGGACTTTAAAGCTCATCCAGTTCCAAACCTCTGCCATGGGCAGGGACACCTTCCACTGAGCACGTTGCTCCAAGCCCCATCCAAGCTGGCCTTGAACACTGCCAGGGATGGAGCAGCCACAGCTTCTCTGGGAACCTGTGCCAGGGCCTCACCAGTGCCTCTGGGAAGAACTTCTGCCTAAGATCTCATCTCAATCTCCCCTCTGTCAGGTTAAAGCCATTCCCCCTTGTCCTGTCCCTACAGGCCCTTGTCCAAAGCCCCTCTCCAGCTTTCCTCTAGCCCTTTAGGCACTGGGAGCTGTACTAGGGTCTCCCTGGAGCCCTCTCTTCTCCCGGCAAAACAAGCCCAGCTCTCTCAGCCTGTCTCAAGAGCACAGGTGCTATGGATGCCTCATTTCCATGGCCTCCTCTGGAATCGCTCCAGTAAGTTGTCAGTTCACTTTCTCCTCTTCATTCTGTGAAAACAGCAGCAGGCCAGCAAAGGCATAATGAAAATACTGCTCTTCATAATTTCCATCAGGGCACCCTCTGTTGTCTCTGTGCTGTACATGGGCTGATGCTGCACACTTCCAAGGCTGAGCAGCTTATTCGTGACCTGGTGTTCCTTGATGTGTGATGTAGCCATAATGCTAGTTTCATCCAGTGCCTGACAGAAGTTCTGTGTACATTGCTGGCACTCTTGAAGTGGAAAGCTAAAATGCCATGTTATTTCCACAGTGCTCAGCAGTAAATGGTGTCCTAGCCCAATAGTGCCACTTCCCAGTTGCAAGGCAGAGCCTGATCTTAGATACAAAATCTTAGATGTATCTTAGATACATCACAGGATCTGCCCAAAACGTCAAGAGTAGAGCAGGGTTGCTACTGAATGGGCAAGGAAGGGTTGAGCAGGAGTGGATGGAGGATAGTTGGGGGTACTGGTGCATATTCATCAATCTCCAGTGCTTAAGAACGAGCACGTATGAGTTGAGCCTGCAACTGTGTTCTCAAGTATCTCAAGTCTTTCCTGCAAAGTGCTCTAGCATTGCGTAATTCCACCCTGTTCATCAAGCAGCAGCAATGGAACTTGCTGTTCATTTTTTTTCACTGTGTTAGGTCCAGGATAACCTGCCAAGAAGATCAGTGTATCTGCTTTTTCTTGTTAGCAGGCCAAACAGAACTTTGGTTTGGTGCTGAACATACAAAAACGTCCTCCCAAGCCCCACTCATGGTTTCTGGTTTTGTTTCCTCGCGTTCTCTGGTTGATTGCACAGTCTGAGCTATTCTGAATCTGTCTGTCTGGTTGCATATACATGTATCTTGGGTTTGGGGGTTGAAGTGTTCCATTCAAAGGGACATCATTTGAACCTCTTCCTGTTCACTAGCCGCTGGGGTCCTACCTGCAGAATGGTTCTGCTTGTGTGTTTGCATGTGCGCTTGTCTTCAAAATGAGCTGTAGTGAAACAGAAGCCTTAGGAGTTGGGAAGTTTGGGTTCTGCTTTGACCACTGCCATGGGCTAGGTCGCCAAGTCCATTTTGTTCTCTGCCTGTCCCCCCTCTTTATATGATTTTGTGCTTTTGAAGAGAGATGGGAAGGAAAAGGAAGGAATGATCAATCTGTGTTAATTGGACTCTCCAACCACTCTAGCTCACTACAGTCTATCAAGTATGGTTCTTTGGGGGTCTGTGATGTAGTTTTAATAAGACAAAGAAAAGCACATTCTCCCATCTGGTCCAGATGTCTGACATTTTGCAAGGAATCTGCACTTGCATTTGAGAATTTTTAGAGTTGGTCAGCTGCACATAGGTGTGAAGTGTCCATGGCTCTAGACATTAGCTATCACCCAGACACTGAAATGGGGTGTTACTTAAACCACACACCCTTGTTGGAATGAGTTACTGGTCAAAACCTGTTCATTCATGAGTGGTTCCAGGGTTTTCCTAGAAGCAGCTGCCCAGGATAGACTGCACCAGCCCACTGAGGGTGGGAAGGTGAGAGGAGCTGGAAAGGAGCTGCGGAAGTGAGCCAATGCCAAGGGCTGCGGCGGCGAGATGGCAGATGGGAATCTGCGTGGAGAGACCGTTGCCAGAAGAGTGATGATGTGTTTTGGAGTGATGACAGTAGCTTCATGGAAACATCACGTCAGTGGTAAAAAGGACAATAAAGGGGAAGATGCTGGGATTAACTCACAGAGAGCTAGGGAACAGTACAGAGAACAGCTACAGCCTGCCGCCTTTCTCCATGGTGCACCTTCATCTCTCAAAAAACACTGTAGATCCAGAAAAGGTTCAGCTGATGATGGTCAGAAATATAGGGAGTAGCTAAATAGGCTAAGAGTCATCAGTCTGGAAAAGGGGTGATGATGGGGGATTTTGCAGAGGTCTGTGTAATGATGTATGTTCTGGAGAGAATGAACATGTAGTTTGCCATTTTCTCAAGCGCAAGAACTACAGGGTATCAAATGCAAGTAGCAGAAGGCATGTTTTCATACTACTTGCAGTTATGCTGTAAAACTCCTTATTTCAGGGTACAGTGGATGGTATGAATGTTTCCATGTGCTTAAAGGAGGATCGAACAATTTAATGTAAAGAAAATCCTCTGAGTACCAAGGGAGCGAATCTCCACCTGACTCAGTGTGTCTCTGCTGAAAGTGGTCACACTGTTTAGTAAGAGCACGGTACACATGTGTCCTGTGCTTATGCCATCTTACTCTAGAAGAGGACCCTTATCTGAGTTGATCCCGTATCCCGTATGACTGACCTTTTTAAGAACTTGCCTTCCAGGTCTCAACAGTGGCTTCTGGAAGTACTTTAGTACAAGTGGTGCAGAAGTTAAAATGTCCGGAGAACTTGCTAGTGTAAGTGTGGGGAAGGCATATAGGAAGTCTGAGTCAGCCCTTATTAAAGCAATGTTAGATTTCGTAAAGAAAGAAGCTATGGAGTAACTGGAGGCATGAGCAGTGTCATTGGAGGCGAAGGTTGTAATATTATAAACCTATTACTAGGTGGCGATAGTAAATTGTTAATAATACAGAAAAGTCCCAAGTTTTCAGCAAGTGTTCTTTTATTTGGGGAGAAGTTGGAGGATGTATTTGCAAAATATGTGTGATGAGTTACTCCCCATGTTGCTGGTAATTCAAGATAATGCCAAACGCTTTCGATAGGGATACACTTTTTAAATGAATAGGCCCACATAGCTTTGACCTAGAAGTATTAGAAGTGCTGATTGTTATTTTTAATTCAGATTATTAGAACATTCCAGGAGACTGGCTAAAGTTGGCCAGTGCTGGAATACCCTGGATGCCATTGCCCTCATGTTTATTCTGGGCAGAATTTTAGAAATACTGATACATTAGTTGATTAATAAATAACTAAAGGTTAGGCATATAATTAACACCACTCAACTTATGTTTGTGGTGAGTACAGTAAGTTCTTGCCAACAAATATGGCTTGGTGTTTTAAGGTGACCGTGGTGATTTGATAAGGCTGCCGGTCTTGATTTAAAACACTTGGTGTTGTATTAGGTCCACATTCAGCATTACACAAATTTTGAGTGGAAAAAGTTAACTCTGTATGTCATTAGCAAAGTGCTGGGTGAGCGAGATCTCCTGAACTGGTGATATTAGTGATTCTCTGTGGAGAATAAAATTCAAATCAGACTTTGTCCAGGCACTGTTGCAATACATACCACATCTGATACAATCCTCAAAGTGCCTGCTTGAGTATGTCCAGAGGAGGCCATGGAAATGCTGCGAGGGCTGGAGCGGCTCTGCTCTGGAGACAGGCTGAGAGAGCTGGGCTTGTTTTGCCTGGAGAAGAGAAGGCTCCAGGGAGACCTTAGAGCAGCTCCAGTGCCTAAAGGGGCTACAGGAAAGCTGGAGAGGGGCTTTGGACAAGGGCCTGTAGGGACAGGACAAGGGGGAATGGCTTTGAACTGACAGAGGGGAGATTGAGATGAGATTTTAGGCAGAAGTTCTTCCCTGTGAGGGTGCTGAGGCCCTGGCACAGGTTGCCCAGAGAAGCTGTGGCTGGCCAAAAAAAAAAAGTCCCGCTTGGAGCGGGCTTGGAGCAACATGGTCTAGTGGAAGGTGTCCCTGCCCATGGCAGGGGGTTGGAACTGGATGAGCTTTAAGGTCCCTTCCGACACAAACCACTCCGTGATTCAATGAAGCCTTTCTACAGTTGCTTCTGACTGGAGTTCATCTCATCAGTGTGTTCATCGCCAGAGTGGTGAGTATAGCAAGTCCTAGTACTGTGAAGCACAAATCTTGCAGAAGCAAGAGGAGTTGTTTTTTTTCAGTAGCATCTGTCAAGATCAAGGTAATGAAACCTTTTTTTTTCCCCCTTACACTGCAGAACCTATAGTGTCTTCGTTGTCACAAGTATTTTGTGAAATTGTCCTCACAGTTGGGCACATTGTTACATTTCGTCTGGTAGCCTTACCTGGTGTGTAAGATGATAGTGTAAGAATCTGACTACTTAGGTGTATCTGATGACAAGCTTTTATCAAATGCTTTGTAAGGCCAGGAATGCTTTTTTTGCAGAATAGTTAGAAGTTTGTATTTGGATTGTATTATATTAGTAGCTTAGTAGATAAATTGATTAGAGTTATCGTCTGAAGTTACCAACAGCTTCATTAGAGAAGTTCTGAACTGACGCACGTGTCACAGGTCTTGTTCTGGGAAGACTAAACTAATAGATCAGTGATGTCAGCCTTCCACAGGCCAGCAGCAGGGAAAATAAAATGGATAATGGAAAAGGGCCACAGTGTTAAAACCTTGGTATTTCAGTGATATTTTTACTGGATGGAGTCTTGGCAGTGGAAGTTTGACAACTGACTCTAGAGCCCCTATCACTCTCTCTTTTGTTTTTGGCAACCCGATTTGACATCGTTTTTGAGCTTGCTGAGGGTGCTGTCTGTTCAGCTGTCCCTGTCCTTCCTGGAGATGTTAGCAAGGACTGGTACTACCAGCTTGTTTGGAGCTGATCCGAGGGAAGGTGGAGCTGACTCTTTGACATCTCAGTATGTTCCTGTGGATCTGTGGGACTTGACAGAGGGAATTGTTCACCATTTCTAGTCTAGGATTTGCTAGGAGTCTGTCGTGGTTTAAGCCCAGCCGGCAACTTGGAACCACGCAGCCGCTTGCTCACTCCCCCCCTTTTCCTTCCTCCCCCCGCTCCCGGAGGGATGGGGAGGAGAATCGAAGGAATGTAACTCCCATGGGTTGAGATAACAGCTCTCCAGTAACTAAGGTATAATACAAACCACTACTGCTACCAATAATAATGATAAGAGGAATAACAAGGGAAAAGGACACAACCGCTCACCACCCGCCGACCGATACCCAGCCTGACCCGAGCAGCAATCTGGGCCTTCCGGGTAACTCCCCCCAGTTTCTATACTGGGCATGACGTGCTGTGGTATGGAATACCCCTTTGGCCAGTTTGGGTCAGGTGTCCTGCCTCTGCTTCCTCCCGGCTTCCCCTCCTCTCTGGCAAAGCATGAGACTGAGAAAGTCCTTGGTCAGAGTAAACATTACTTAGCAACAACTAAAAACATCAGTGTTATCAGTGTTGTTCCCAGACGGAAAGTCAAAAACACAGCCCTGCACCAGCTACTAAGAAGGAGAAAAAATGACTGCTGTAGCTGAACCCAGGACAGAGTCCTTCACACTTTTCACTGCTAAACTCTGTCTGGAGACCCAGAATCTTGGACTGTGGCATGTTTCAGTCTTGCTCCATTCCCTGAGCCTCCCATTGGCATTCTTGGCCATGCACCCAGTGTTTCATGCTTTTCTGAGAAACCCTGAGCCTGTGGGTCAGCTGATGAAGACACCTGAGTGCATGTAACTGAGCAGCATTTTACAGGATTAAATTTCTAGTGCCCTCAGGTTATTGTTGTTGTTGTCATGGCTTGCAGGAGTGCTCCAGCCCACCTTCACAGGGCTCCTCACTGGGCTTTGCAGTGCTCAGTCTTTTTTTGCCTTTTCTTTGCTTTCTACTTTTTAACCCCTCTCCTCGTCTGGTCTTTGCATTTCTTATCTAGTCCTTTTACCAAGACCATTGCTCTGCATTTAACAGATTCTGCACTACCCTCAGATTGTACATGGTCAGTAGACTCCCAAAGTACCTTCTTTTGCTTCCACTTCAGTTGGCATGGTCTGCCTAAGGACCCAGCCCTATCTGTTTAAAACACAGGTGGTTGTTACTAATATTGTGTCTATGTTAGGCTTTTTGATAGAAGCCCATCTCTCTGTGCCATGTGGTTTTAATTGTGTAGTTCATAGGAACACTACAAAGAGCTGGAAAAAATCCTGATTCTTTTGGAAGTCTTTTAATAAGACAGTGTGTCATGCTTTCTTTAAACTCTCTGGTAAGAGAGTTCCTCAGGACTCTGTGGTGTCCCTGCTCATGGCAGTGGAGTGGAACTAGATGAGCTTTAAGGTCCCTTCCAACCCAAACCATTCTATGCTTCTGTGATACCTCACCTGCCATAGTCTCCTGCTACATAGGAGTCTCTACCTATCTGGTCTCTTAAGAGAGGGAGGGGTAAGCCATCTTGAGCAGTAGTGACACCTGAAGTTGGCACAGGCACAGATTAGTAGGTTCGGGAGGCATCCACTGAATCACTCTCTGGCCACAGCTGTGGGAGCACTGTCTTCTCCTCTGCAAAAGGGAGATGAGAGTCCTGAAAAGAGAAGACCAGTGTGTTGCCTGAAGAACACTTCCACTTTTAAAACATGGATTAATTTCTCTTCTTTGCAGTAATTACCAGTTATATCTGGCATTTCTACAAGTAGGAAATTCACAAAAGAATCTACAACAGAACTGGGGTAGAACAGAACAAAATCAGGAGCTCGGAATGGTGGAATTACTGTGAGGTGTGGAAAAGGGCATGTGGGCAGTATGTAGTCCCTGACTCCGGCTGTAACCCTGGCACAGTATTACTGGCAGAAGAAATAAAAGATGTTAATGTTAGAATTGACCACTTTTAAAATTGCCATCTGAGGGTTGTGCTGTAAGATGTCCACAGAATGGGAAATGTCACCACCCAAGGGGAACACAGAAATCCTTATCAGCTGTTGGAAGGGAAATGTAAATGTGAGAATGCAAAAGGTGCCTCTGGCCAATGGGTTACACCTGTGAGCAGCCTATGCTGCACTTGGCTGAGAATTATTTTATTAAGTGCTTCTGCTGGAAGATGGTGTTAGTGGGAAACACAAATGTTTTACAACGAGAAGCTTGTTTCACTGCAAGCAAGATAAAACAGAAATAGGTTTCTAAAACAAAAAAAATCTTTGTCAAAATTACTTTTGGCAATGTTCTTTTAATTATTTCTCATAAGGGACAAATGAGGTTGAAACCTAATTGATGCATTATGATTGATGACTTTTCAGTTACTGGTATGTGAAAGTTAATATTTGGGATGAATCAGAAGTAGGATTAAAAATTTTGTATTTTCTCCCAGAAAATTGTGTGCTGAGGCTATCACTGCCATGTTGCTCAGATGGAATGGCCTCACTGCTGACCTGCTCTTTTGTTGTCTTGTGCAGGATGGGATAAACATTCCTATGGGTACCATGGGGATGATGGGCACTCCTTCTGCTCTTCGGGAACAGGACAGCCCTATGGCCCTACGTTCACCACTGGAGATGTGATCGGCTGCTGTGTCAACCTCATCAACAACACCTGCTTCTACACAAAAAATGGCCACAGCTTAGGTAAGTAAAGAAAGGTGTTCTCAGGAGAGGGATGCTTCTGCCCTACTCTTGCTGCTGCTTACTCTAATACTTGGCATGTGTTATAACACTTGTCCCACATTTGTGGAACAGGAGAGAAAAATAGCTCTGAGCATCAGTCAGGAGTTGTAAACTGGCTGCAAGACAGAAATACTTCCAGCATGTGAAAGGTGTTTTGTGCTGCTCCATCTCTTGAAGTAGGTTAGGATTGCATCCCCAGCTTCTACTCCTTTCCTCTGCTACTGCAAAGCTGGGGGGGGGTTGGATGAGATGGCAGATGGCTGGGCAATGGGGAAATAAAGAAACAGTAAGTTTAGTTAGTGTATTATTCAACTACCTACAAAGCCACTGTATTGGTGTCTTTTCATTTTTAGAAGGGACTTGTCCATCTGTGAGCCTTAACACATCAGTCCCAGCATTCCTAAAGCTAGACATTAATTCAGCTTAAGAAGTCTTACTTAAGTACTGACCTACAATTTTGGTTCGTCCCACAGTTGTTTCAGTATTACCCCTAAAGTTAAGGACTTCAAAACTTTGCCCAGAGGAATCTCCCACAGATGTTTTCCAGGCATCTGTCACATCTGATTTGCCTGAAATAGAAACGTGTGGCCATTTTAACTTAAAATATCTTTCACTTGGATGACGTATTCTCCACCCCAGATAAATTCTTGTCTTTTTTTTTGGGTCATATAAGGCATACAGTACATTTTGGTAACTTGATCTCACTTTTTGTGCTAGAATTCATTTGATTGAGCAGGGATAAGAACTCCTTCCCTTTGCTCCTCCTTGCTGTGTCAGTTCTACTTTGTTGAATTCAAGATGAAGTAACTGGTGGAAAAATACTCTACTTAAAGCATTCAACAGAACAAAAAGTTATTTGGAGTTACATGCTGGGCTGAAGGAAGGAGTAGGATTGGGGTGTGGTGGAGAGTGTGTAATTTCTGGTGAACTCTTAGAAAAAGTACTGGGCACCCTGGTATTGGAGACAGATGGACATGCTGGAGAGAGTTCAGCAAAGGCCTGCCAAGAGGATGAAAGGACTGGAGCATCTGGGAGTGGGAGGGGATTCTGCACCTCTGCTGTGCTCTGGGAAGATCCCCCCACTACATCCAGCTCTGGGGCAATAACACAAAGAGGGACATGGAGTTCTTGGAGTGAGTTCAGAGGAGGCCACGGAAATGCTACGAGGGCTGGAGCAGCTCTGCTCTGGAGACAGGCTGAGAGAGCTGGGCTGGTTCAGCCTGGAGAAGAGAAAGCTCCAGGAGACCTTAGAGCAGCTCCAGTGCCTAAAGGGGCTACAAGAAAGCTGGAGAGGGGCTTTTGACAAGGGCCTGTAGGGACAGGACAAGGGGGAATGGCTTTGAACTGACAGAGGGGAGACAGAGATGAGATCTTAGGCAGAAGTTCTTCCCTGTGAGGGTGCTGAGGCCCTGGCACAGGTTGCCCAGAGAAGCTGTGGCTGCCCCATCCCTGGCAGTGTTCAAGGCCAGGTTGGCCGGGGCTTGGAGCAACATGCTCTAGTGGAAGGTGTCCCTGCCCATGGCAGGGGGTTGGAACTGGATGAGCTTTAAGGTCCCTTCCAACACAAACCACTCTGATTCTATGATCTGTTGGAGGGGAAAGGCTGAAAGAGCTGGGGCTGTTCAGGCTGGTAAAGAGAAGTCTCAGGGGGATCTCATCAATATGTGTAGATAACTGAACGAAGGGTGCAAAACAGAGAGAGCCAGGCTTTACTCAGTAGTGCCCAGTGCCAGGATGAGAAGCCATGGGCACAAACTGAAGCACAGGAGGTTCCCTCTGAACATCAGGAGACACTTTAACTCTGAGGGTGACTGAGCATTAGCACAGGTTGCCCAGAGGAGTCATGGAGTCGCCCTTAAGGTTTTCAGAAGTCGTCTGACATAGTCCTGGGCAACCAGCTGTGGGTGGCCTTCCTTGGGTAGAGGAGTTGGACCAGATTATGGTGCCTCCAACCTCAGCCAGTGTGTGATTCTTTGAAGGTAGCACACTATGCTAGAGGTATATCAGAGGTATGGATCTGAGATGTGGGTTTTGCACCCTCAAATCTCAAGAAGAATTCTTCCTTTGAGGCAGATGCAGGGAGGTCTGGTGCTCCTGCAGAAAGAACTTCATGGGGAAAGTTGTTCTCAGTTTTCCGCTAATTTCGTTCACCCCGTTTGTTTGATGGTTGCCTGGAAATGAGGCACGTGCTTTCTGAGAAGCATTCTCAATAGAGTCTGTGACCCTGCATTCAGCAACAAGTCCTGATGCTTTGCAGCAGGTCAGGAGGTTTCCATTCTTTGAGCATCTTTGAGACTTGTTTTTAACATTCTAGTTTTATAAATGGAGCCTTGATCAGGATCCCAGTGGGGAGCTTCTGAGAGCTGAGAGTTTCATCTGGCTTCTTTTTTGAAATTATAACTGTTTATAGTCAGACCATCTGTGATGCTGGGTGTGTCCTAGTGAAGACTTGTGGTTTACTACCTGGTGCGATCGGTCACAGGCAAAGACACTAGGAGTCATTTGTAGTCTGTAAGTATTAGTTAATTGACCAGATTTCTATTACCTAGATTGTTCTAAATTTAGTTTGTAATCTATGGATGTTGCCCTTGTCAGTCAGGTACCGGGAGGACAAGCAGAGGTGTGAAAGCAACTGCTGATGGTGTAGAGCAGGAACTGTTGCTTAGGAATGAGGAAAGTTCCCCATACAACAGTGACTAAGATACTGAAATAGTTAAAAAGATTTCACAAAATCTCTCCCTTTGGTTGCTGTCCTTGATATTTAGTGTGTGTTTACATAGAAGTAGTGCAGTGGCCTGTGCTTGCTGTTTTCCTTTGTTGGAGGGGGTGATTTTCCAGCTTCACCATTTTTCAGCCTGACAGTGCCGTTGCTTTTGACCTCAATGAAAGCATGACAGTCAGGAAGAGGCCAGGTCTTCTGCTTAATGAATACAGATTTGTTTGTTTGAAATTTCATTTCTTCTAAGTGACCAGGAGTCTGCAGAGTAGGAGGGATGTTCTAGAAATTGTCCCTTGCTCCATGCTCTGCTCTGTTCCCAGGGCTGTCCTATGCCTGGTTCTCTTGGCAAATAAAGCCAAGCACAGAGCATGATTCAGTGTCATTACCATCTTTGAATTCTTTGCCTGATGTCCTGAACCTGGATTTGTTTTGTTGGACATTTGGAGATCTTTATAGAAGTGAAGTTACCTGGTCTTTCTTTCTTGATTTTTAGTGCTCCTTTTACTTCAAAGATGGGCTTTTGGGTGAAAAGCTGTGTTTTCTAATGTGCCATTGAATGATCCCATGGTGAGCAGCCTACCCGACAGTGAGCACTGTCAGTGGGAAGAAACAGGAAAGGAAGGGAATTAAGTTACACTATGCTTGGAGAACAGCATTAAATAAAAGCATTGCTGTCTCCTGGGTGTCCTCCTCTTTGGCTTTCAGATGTATGGTATAAGACTTGAGATGTACGCAAAGATTATAGGTAGGAGACTCTCCTGAGCGTTCACAACTGGTTCGTTTATGTACCAGCCACTCTTTGAGCTATAGTGGTATAATGGTTGTACTCAGAGATGAGAGATGATGTAGTTAGAGTAGACAGAGTGATGGAAGTACTAGGGAGTACCAGACCATCACTCATTGCTGGGCAGACCCCACAAAAGCTGCTGCAACATTCTACTGTCTTTTTACGAAGAAAGAAAACCTCAGCCAGGAAGACTGTTGCTAAGTGCCAGTGGTGCTACTGGTAAAGAAACAGAGCATTCAAGAGAAGTGCTCCCCAGTGAATGCTGAGAAGAGATGTCCCATGGGCTGTGAATCACAGTCTGTTACACAGCTTCTCACAGGCACAGAACACATAGATTTAAGACAGGAGGTGAGGCAGGTGTCAGCAGAGGAACCAAGAGCAGATGGAGGCAGGAAAAATGATTTATTTGAAAGTCTGAATGCCTTCTGTGCTGGTGGAAGCATATCCTTGAAGGTCTTGAACATTTCATGATACTTAATGCTAACCTGAGAATCTCATTTTTGGGTTGTGTAAACCCAAGGTTTACCTGGAAGGGGATGAATGTGCTTTTTTCTTGATGTTCCCTGACATAAAGCACCTGAAGCTGTATATGTCTTGTCTTAAGAAATGAGGTAATTTCTTAATAATAATTTCTTAATATGCTGCAGATATCAGAAATATTCATGAGACAGTCAGCCCCTTTGTGATGCCAGTTAGCTTGACAGCAGGGTTCCAGTGCCCTGCCTCTGGGCATTTGAATTTGTCATTTTTAACAGAATTGCAGTAGCTTTGTCTTTCCTTAAACATGGTATCTGCTCTTCACACCATTTCTCTCTTCACCTTTACAATCTCTCCTTTTCATATGTTAATTAGACATCCCCCCTTTTGTTTTCCTTACAGTTTCTGCTGTTGCTTAACTATGATCCTCCATTGTCTCCATATTTTCTATTTAATCAGATCCATCAGGAGAATGGATTAAGAACTGTGTTCTTGGTTATCGAAATTGTGGATGTTATTGTTGAAGCTAAGTACTGAACTGGAAACATCCCACCAAAACTGTGTGACATCATGCGTAGTCTTAATACCCTGTTCTGGAATATGCATTGAATGTCTTCTGGCTACTGATAAAATGCTTTTGACAAGTTCTGAGCAGAGTCTTGGCAGTAAAAAACATGATGTGATATGACTAGAAGCGTGGTGAGGGAGAACTAGGAGAGAAAGAGAGAGAAATAGATGAGAGAAGGGAGACCGGTACCTAAAGGGGGCTGACAAGAAATTTGGAGAGGCGCTTTTTACAAAGACGGGTAGTGACAGGATAAATGGAAATGGCTTTAAACTTTTATTTGACTTAGTTATGTAATAGGATGCAAAACATACAAATGCCTTAATTTAAAGGCAATGTAAGAAGCTTATTTGTAGAATCACAAGTTAGTTTTCACTGGTACAAGGTCCAAGCTGGCATCATGTTAATGAAACCATGTTCATGATTTATTTAGTAAAATATTAATAATTTTTTTCCAGAGAATTTCATTTTGAATCTGTGCTGTATAGATTAGTAAATATTTCATAGAATCACAGACTGGTTTGGGTTGGAAGGGACTTTAAATCTCATCCAGTTCCAACCCCCTGCCATGGGCAGGGACACCTTCCACTAGAGCATGTTGCCCCAAGCCCCGGCCAACCTGCCCTTGAACACTGCCAGGGATGGGGCAGCCACAGCTTCTCTGGGCAACCTGTGCCAGGGCCTCAGCACCCTCACAGGGAAGAACTTCTGCGTAAAATCTCATCTCTGTCTCCCCTCTGTCAGGTTAAAGCCATTCCCCCTTGTCCAAAGCCCCTCTCCAGCTTTCTTGTAGCCCCTTTAGGCACTGGAGCTGCTCTAAGGTCTCCTGGAGCTTTCTCTTCTCCAGGCTGAACCAGCCCAGCTCTCTCAGCCTGTCTCCAGAGCAGAGCTGCTCCAGCCCTCACAGCATCTCCATGGCCTCCTCTGGACTTGCTCCAAGAACTCCACATCCCTCTTGTGTTATTGCCCCAGAGCTGGACGTAGGACTGTAGTGGGGGATCTCCCCAGAGTGTATTAGAGTTGCAGAATCTCCTCCCTTGACCTACTGGCCTTGCAGATGCTGAGCATTGCAAAGCTGTGCCCTGGGGTAGCCTGTTGCTAGCTGAGCCTTGTCTTTGGCCACAACTCTGTTGGCCATCCTAGGCAGTGGCTGCCTTTGTCTCAGCATCTCTTTTCTGGCATGCTAAATGTAAATGAAAAGGGAAACTGTACTTATTTTCCATCTCTTTTATTTGGAACTGTAGCAGCGTAGTTGAAAATGCACCTGTTCTTGGCACACTATTTCACCAGTGCTCTTGGGTCCTGTTGCAAGGCTCTTCCCCAGCAGTAATGCAAAGTTTTGAATATTAATTTCTGTCTCTTTGGCTAGTAAGAACTGATTGTAGGCTAAACCAAAGCAGTGTTACAGTACAACTCTGTTTTTGAAGCCAAAGTGAGTCTTGAAAACAGTTCCTTCATGGTAACAGTGGGAGAAGCAAAGGAAAGAGGAACTGCCTTTTAGAAAATGAAATTTTTGGGGCAAATGTTGGAAACATTTAGGCTTTTCCCTGAACCTTTCTCCAGATGCAAAACCTTGCAGAGGAGGGGTCTGGGGAGGAGAGTTACTTCTAGATACAAAAAGTGGTGAAGAGCAGGGTCAGAGCTGAGAGTTACTGAAACACAGCAATGTTTTGTAGCATTTTAAGGATGTAGCCAAGCAGGAAGAAAATCCTTTGTCTTTTTAATTCTGATATTTTTCCTCCCACAGGTATAGCCTTTACAGACCTCCCTGTAAGTACACCTCTTCAGTATTTCAACTATGGATGCAAACAGAAGGGAGGGGGAAGAGTGTGTGTGTGATTCTGTTTGATTCTTGTTAAAGAAATGGTAAAGCCTTACTGAAATATGTGGATGCTCCTTTTTCTGTGACTTTGTGATCCTGTGCTTGGGTTTGTGGGCTACTTACATGCCTCCTCTCATCCCTCACCACCTCTAGAGGGTGAGGCATCCTCTAGAGGCAGTGAGGGATCCTTCTCCTGGAATTAAAGCAAGGATTCAAACTTCATTACAGGTCAGTGTCTTCCCAATGCAGCTTTGACTGTGGGGAGCGTATGTGCAAAGCCATTGAGTAGCCTCTCATATGTCCCATCATCAGGCTGGCTGTAGCGTGTGTGCTCATCACAGAGGTTTTTGACAGGCCTTCTCCCGTGATGAGTAACCAGCTTATGGAATCACTGGAGGAATGTGTTTGGCATCCATGTGGGGCTGATTGTTACTCTAATTCACCAACTAATACCAAGCTACTCTTGAGTGCACTGACACCAGCTGAGTTACACCAAGCAGCAGCATCTAGTCAGAACACAGGAAAGCACGACTTTCGCAATGGGTCATGAGCAAAACCATGGTTGCTCTTTTTCAGACTCAAGTGCTCCTAAACGAGGAGCAGATTCTTAGGAAAAGAAGATAAAACCAGGTCAGGCATACACCAATACATCTACTGCACCCACTTCCCTCATACAAACAACTTTCTGTCCCTGAGGTTGTACTCCTGTCTTTGTACTTAATAACCCTAAGTGAATTTCCTCTGAGGAATTCCGTATTTTCCATAACTTAGGCCTTCAAAGTGCTGATTTTCTTGGCTGACTTCTGCACTGTGTGGAAGAAAGCTTGCTCTTCTCTAACTGGCACCTCCTGCCAAAAAACGTATTTTGTTCCTCTAATTTTTGTGTTGTGAGAATTAATGCCTAGCAGTCCCTGTTCGCCTTCCCAATGGGGTACACAGCTTTACCAATCTCTCCCATATTTCAGCCAGTGTCTGTGCTGAAAGATGTTCCAGTTATTTAATTTGCCTTTTCACATCAGCTGTCAATACAGCTTTTTCCTTGGTTCCCAGGCTCGCTGAGCCCAGGGCATCCCCCATCTTGCTGTTTCTTGATCTCACCAAGTGATCCTTACAGGGTCTCATGCTTCTTTGTGTGTCCTGTGCAAAGGAGATGCTGGTTTAGTGTTAAACTGGAAGAACACCTGATCAGGTGGTTTTGCAGATCAGCTATTCAAACGCCTTGTGACAGGGTCTCCAGTTTGAAGGTTGGAGAGTAAGTATCTGTATGCCTTTTACCAGCCAGTTTGCTGAGCTGTTTTCCATGGAAATGTCCTTCTGGCTTTTACAGCAGCAGCTGATCCATAACTGTTACTGTGCAACAGGAAGGAAAAGAGTGCCTCTATAGGCCTCCTGCTATTGAGAATTATCTTCCATGAGATAATTTCTCTTTAAAACGAGGTTTAGAAACACTTGAGTGGGTCGTTTCACCTCCTGACTGTGAATGCAAGCAAGAACAGCAGACTTCTGCCCCAGTGTGGGTTTTGGACATTCCTCTTCATGTGCTAAATGGCCCAGCTGTTGTATTGGCTTCACCTGACTATCATCAGTCCATCAGTCCTGTTACCCCCTTCCAATATCCTTCCCTTGAATTCCTGTCTTCTTCCATCACCCTTGCAGGCACCTCTGTGTTCCATGTCCTTTTCTGGCCCTTTTTGTTCCCTTGGTCCACGGCTTCTTTGTTGTTCTTCCAACCAGTTCAGGTTGCTGCCCTTTCCTGAAGAAGTAGATACCAGCCCCAAGACAGACTTTTGGTTTAAATATAACAACTATTGTCAGAGACTGTAGAAGTCTTGAGGTAGCAGGGAATTGGAAGCTGGTGTAACTTGCAAGTGGTATTTTTCATCCAGGCTTGAACGCAATGTACATGTGTAAGGTATAGAAGAGAAAACATCCATCTTATGAAGGTTATGCAAAGTAATCTCTTTTCTTCACCTGCTAAAACCAGTCTAAAAATTGAACTGCAAGCAGGAACAGAAGCAGCAGACCCATCTGAGTTACCTTGGAGTTCTCTTTGAGCAGCTTGACACACAGTTTTGGCCCTGGGTCTGTTCTACAGCTAACTCCTGAAATCCCCCACAAAGGGGCTGTAGAAAGAAAGCTTTTTCTTATATTCCAGCCAGTGCGATGAAGCTGACTTCACACATCAGTGAGAAGCACGGCTAGTAGGCCCCATCACTTTTACACCTTCTAAGCTTAAATAACTTTTAGGGTTGGCATGTCCATGAGATTACACAAGGAATTAATTTGACCCTTCAAAACATTATACCAGTCTAGAAATTGTTTCCTTGAAGTGCTTATTGCAAAATTCCCCTATTCAAGGCAAATGATGAAGACAATATTTTGCAATATTCACAATATTAGGAAGTTGGAATGGATACTTTCAGCTGAAAGCCACATTTTGTTGTGATAAGTTACACATGGTGAAATGTATTTGCTTCAGCTTTTTTCAATTCCCTCTGAAGAGTTTTTGCATTTCTGTGAAAATACTGTGAGGGATTAGCGTAGGCTGAAATTAATGCAAAAATAACTGCTTGCAAATAGAAGGGAATATCCTGCAGAGGGATTTTTCCCTTTTATACCAGTTTAAGTCAATCCTGAGGCCCAACTCTCTTATTTACACAAGCACATATGAGGTTCATCCTGCATGCTGGTTTGATGAAATGTGGAAAAGCAGAATGTGGAAGAGCCCAGGGTAGGATTGTGGGCGTGCAAAGGGACAAGGGGGTTAAAAACCAAGTCAGAATGAAGTAGGAAGCTGTGAGCAGCTAACCAGCATCAGAGGCAAGAGGTGGTCCAAATGTTATGGGGGAAGGTATGAAGAGCTTGGCAGGAGAAGCATCTGCTTGGTCAGTGGGCTCTGGGGTGATGTCTCCCTGCACCTGGCAGGGTGGTGGAGATATGTGTAGTTTCCAACAGTTGCTGACCAGAGAGGACACGTCTCACATGTGAAAAACGTAATTTTAACTTGGAGGTGATTTGGGAGCAGGTGGGGGTGGGCAGCTTCCCCTCAAAGATGAACACACCCCAAAGTGGACGAAAAATATGTGAGATGTTGTAACTTGGGGTGTTTTACTTCTAACTTCCAGGTATTTTGGGTGTCGGATTCCTGGCTTTGGATGTCCTTGGGTTCATAATACTAAAAAGCTAAGTTAATAAAGAAGCTGACGTTATGGACTGCAGAAAAGATCTGATCCCTCTTTACAGATATTTCCATGTCAGCAAGGTTTGAAAGAGGAGAGACTGACTTTGAACATGGCGTTTTCCTCTGGTACCTTTTCCTGTGCCATGCTGTTGTTTTCTTTGCGCATCTCTAACCCAGCAACTTCCTTGGTGTGAGAATAGGAAAGGAGGAGGTGTGCTGAGTCAGCAATGATGTGGTCATCCTCATTTCCAGCCTGTATTTATAGATTCATGTTTTTTCCTTTGTTTTTTTGAGATTTGATCATTTCAGAGGTAGAGGGGGTTGGTCAGGACCTTATTCAGTTGAGTTTTGAAATTCTCAGGGGACAAAAGTGCTTCAGTCTCCTTAGAAACCTGCTCTGGTCCTTAACCCTTACAAGGAAAAATTTCTTCCTTATGTGCCATCAAAATTTCCCTGGCTGCAACTTGTGTCCATTGTCTTTCACTGAATACCCTTGAGAAGAATCTGTCTCCATCTTTTTTATCACATCCCTTTTGGGAGTGGAAGACTTGCAGTTAGGTTTTCCTTTTTGACTTCTCCAGCGTAATTACTTTGGCCTCTTCTTACGTGCTGTGCACTCCAACCCTCCTACCGTCATAACAGAACCCTGCTGGGCCCCGTTTGTGTATTTTTCTTGTCCTGGGGATGTGGATGTGGAGGAGGGGAACCAAGTATGGTACTGCAGATGTAACCACGCCAGCGAAAGCAGGGAGAAGTAATCTCTTCCCAAATCATGCTGGCTCCATTTTTGCCAATGGGATTATGGTTCTGCTGAGTTCTGCCTCATTAATACATTAGTAGAAAGTGAAATCCACAGCAAGGTTTCAAGGGGCAATCAGTGTTGTTGCCAATGTCTCAGCTCTCTGCAATAGTGAAAAACGAGTTGGATAAATGTTCCAGATAAATGCAGGGAAACCCATGCCCCTCACTGTAAAGGAGGAGAGAACTTAGGCTTTCTTTAGGATGACCGCCTACCCCACAGTAGTAGATCTTGCTGATCTTGAGCTAGAGGGAGAAGTCTGCCCTTCTGCTGATCTAACATCTGACATGGGGTTCCACCATGAGCAAGATACCACAACCAGACACCTTCCAGACTCTTAATTCCACTGCAGATGTCCATGTGCCTAGCCCAGTGTCTGGTTTCTGACTGGGTCGGTATCCAGCGTGTCAGAGCAAAGTGAGAAAATCCAACACCAAACAGTGAGTCAGCAGCATGGGAGAGATTTCTCCCTGAACCCTGTGAACTATAGCAGATGGTCTGAAGCAGAGGATTAGTGAAGTTTCTGTTGCAAACAAAAAAGTAATTTGTGCTGCAGAAAAGTAACATGACAGTGAATGGAACATGCTTTTAGAAAATATGATCCAGAGTGATGAGAACTGGGCACCCCTAAACCTTTTCTTATGCCATTTCTCTTTTCCCCACATTTAAGTGGCTCAGGGATTCAGTTCATATCCAGAAAATTACTCTTAAAAGAGCCTGAATTCAGAGAACTCCTGGATAGATTTGACTACCTATTCTCAATTAGATCATCTTTAGAAGCAGATTTACTGGCTGAATTTTAGAGGTATTTTCACAGTGATAATTTTTTCTTTTCCCCATATTTTGGTGGTGGGTGAAAGCTTCCATTTAGATCCATAGGCTTGTTCTTAAAATGAAATTCATCTGTCAGCAGTGGAATTTCTTCTATGGATAACTTGCTGTCTTGGGACCATCGAAGACTTAACCTCAGAGCTCCACTACCAGCCATTCCCTTGTCATCAGAGATGTAAAATATTCAGAGAGCAGCTGCCAAGGAATAAGAGAAATCTGTCAAAAAAAAAAACGGAGAACACATAGATCTGTTGATTGACATAATACCCCTTTCATTTTTATTATTCTTGATGTTGATCCTCTTCTTCTTACTATTATTATTATTAGCTGCTGGATCTTGAATTTTGGTAGAAATTGCTTAGAAAACTGAGCCAGGAAATAGACAGGCCATTGGCAGCAGCCATGGCATCAATCACTGACTGCTGGGAGATTGAACCCATGGTTCTAGTTTTATGCAGTAGTTTTCATAGCTGCACAATAAGTTATGGGTTCCTTGAGAGGTCTGTAAAGGGCTGTTGCCCCTCCCTACTCCAGTACATTGTTCAATGTAAAGAGCAGCATTTCTATCTTTCCAAACCATGTAACTGGAACAGAAAGCTGGGTTTAATAGAGGGCTTTTTTTCCTTCCTTCCTAGTCAAATCTCTACCCTACAGTGGGTCTCCAGACTCCAGGAGAGATAGTCGATGCCAACTTTGGGCAGCAGCCATTTGTGTTCGACATTGAGGACTACATGAGGGAGTGGCGAGCGAAGATACAGACCACCATTAAGCGGTTTCCCATAGGAGACAGATTAGGCGAGTGGCAAGCCATGCTGCAGAAGTAAGTCACTGTTTTGGTGTTCAGCTTCCTCCGTTCTGTTAGGCTATAAATACTTTTTTAATGCTAATTTATGCATTCTTATGGCAAAAATTGACAGGCAGTGCATTTTGCTCAAATTGTTTTACCCTTTGTTTTGTTGTTTGATAGTCTTTCCTATGTAGATTGCTGCTGTTTCAAATGTAAAAGATATGGGAGAAGTTTTCAGCCAAAGACTGCATGAAAGCTTGTAGGAATGGAAGAACATACACTTTGAGGTGATGCACTGGGGGATGGGGAGGGAAAAGGACACCATAAAAACTCTAACATAGGAGAAAAGCCAGTATGTAAGTCAGCTAAACTGAGAAATGAAAGAGCAAGAAATAGTGTAAACCAAAGGCTTCCAAACCCAACTTAACTGAAATCACAGCTATGGCACTTTGTAAATGTATGAATATTGAATGCATTTCTAACGGCAAAAAGGATTGAGTGGAACTTGATGAGAACAATTAACAAGAGTTGTCAGAAGTCAAGAGTATCTTCTGCCTGAAGAAGGCCAGAACTAAGGCTTCACAGCTTGGAAACAGGTAATTGAGGAAGGTGGGCTGTAGTGGTCTGTTGTCAGTCATTCACACCATGAAGGGCATGACTAGAAAGTGATTATTCACTGTTTCTCAAACCACAAGAACTAGAGAAAAAGCATCTTCTGGCTTAAAAACAATTTTTTCTTTTTCACTGAAACTGTGGAATTGCTGCTGCAAGAAGTAGTGGGAGTTTAAGTAGATTTTAATAGATACACATTTAAATATTCACAGTAATTCACGGAAACCAATTCCATGGTTATATTTTAAACCTCCAGGTCTATGGCTGTTGCTTCTATCTCTGATTACAGAGAACTTTGTTTCACCTTTTTATTACATTCTTTCCCGAAACAGCTGACACTGGTCACTATCATCCAGGAGACTTAGATGCACTGATAATCGCATCCATGTGATCGTTCTTCTTTTCTGTTAGTCTTGTGTTTAGTTATTTGCAGATAATCCAGGGTAGCCAGCAAAACCTTTGAAAAACAACTAGCAGAAGCTATTGAAAATAATATCTTTCTTCACAAAAATAAGGAACAGGAGGCTGCCAGGGAGTTTGTTGGGCCTATAGGAAGACTGCAGTATAGAAAGAGACCTTGGGGAGGATAAGAGCATAAGCAGTTGAATTCTTTGCCTGTGTGTCCATGTCGTGGTTTAAGCCCAGTCGGTAACTCTGAACCACGCAGCCACTCGTTCACTCCCCCAGTTCTTCGTCTCCCTGCTCCTGGAGGGATGGGGAGGAGAATCGGAAGAATGTAACTCCCACGGGTTGAGATAACAGCACTCCAGTAACTAAGGTATAATACAAAACAACTACTGCTACCACAAATAATAATAATGATAAAGGGAAATAACAAGGGAAGAGGATACAATTGCTCACCACCCACTGACCGATATTCAGCCCGACCCGAGCAGTGATCTGGGCCTTCTGGGTAACTCCCCCCAGTTTATACACTGGGTATGACGTGCTGTGGTATGGAATACCCCTTTGGCCAGTTTGGGTCAGGTGTCCTGTCTCTGCTTCCTCCTGGCTTCCCCTCCTCTCTGGCAGAGCATGAGACTGAGAAAGTCCTTGGTCAGAGTAAACATAACTTAGCAACAACTAAAAGCATTAGTGTTATCAGTGTTGTTCCCAGACTGAAAGTCAAAAACACAGCCCTGCACCAGCTACTAAGAACGAGAAAAAAATGACTGCTGTAGCTGAAGCCAGGACAGTATCCACCCCTTATTCCATACCATTCACGTCATGCTCTGATCCCACATTTTTCAATATACCATTGCTTTTGTCTCATATATATATCGACCTCGACCGAGCACCCACACCCAAAGAGAGATATCATTCCTTAGTCCATGGAGCAATCCCTATAAAGCTTCTGAATTCATCCAGTCCATGGTGTCAGGCTCCATCTCTTGTAACAGGCTTTCAGGGCAGGGGGGACAGTGTGTAGTGTTAAGTTGTTGCCTGCTGATGACACCACTGAACTCGTCTGGTCACTGCTGAGCTCATCTGGTTTCGCCAAAATTCATTCTTTGCTGGGGTGATAATTGGAGGGAAGTCAGGGTCAGTTGCTGGTGACCTGAAGACATCTAACTGGTGGACTATAAAAGTGTTATATGGCAGGCAACAGCATACAATTGAGTTCACTGTCTGCTTTCCCCCAAAATTAAATCCCCTTGAGGTACACATCAGAATTCCCCATCTTCCCGCATTACCCACCAAGTATATCCAGGTCCCTGAGCAAAAGCAACCCCACGAGTGGGTTTGCCTTTACCTGAAGCGGGAATAACCCAGACTGTCTTCCCCAGCAAATTCTTTATGTGCACCACAGGGACTTTATCCCCCTCTGCACTGCGTAAAAGTTCTGATTGGGCTGGGCCAGCCCTGTTGGCAGATCCCCTGGTGTTGACCAGGTAACTCTATGATTCTATGATTCACACAACTCTTGGTAAATGTGTGTCTCAGTGTTTGAAAGTCCCACTACCCATTGGTGTAGTTTTTAACAGCCCATTGTACCGTTTGCTTTTCCCAGAGGCTGGGGCATGGTATGGACGTAGGGACCAACACCCAA
>NW_009918738.1:24757-25800 GCF_000696875.1 Nestor notabilis
GATCCCCTTGTGTTGACCAACCAGGTGGCTTTTGGTAAATGTGTATCCCAGTGTTTGAAAGTCCCACCACCCATTGCTCTCAGCGTAGTTTTTAACAGCGCGTTGTACCGTTCGATTTTCCCAGAGGCTGGTGCATGGTAGGGGAGGTGATAGACCCACTCAATGCCATGCTCTTTGGCCCAAGTTATCTATAAGGTTGTTCCGAAATGAGTCCCATTGTTTGACTCAGTTCTCACTGGGGTGCCGTGTTGCCACAAGGCTTGTTTCTCAAGACCCAGGATAGTGTTCCGGGCAGTGGCATGGGGCTCAGTGTATGTTTCCAACCATCCGGTGGTTGCTTCCACCATGGTAAGCACATAGCGCTTGGCAGGTTGGGGAGAGTGTAATACAATCAACCTGCCAGGCCTTCCCGTACTTGTACTTCAGCCATTGTCCTCCACACCAGAGAGGCTTTAGCTGCTTGGCTTGCTTAATTGCAGCACATGTTTCACATTCATGAATAACCTGGGCAATTGTCCATTTTTAAGTCCACCCCTCGATCATGAGCCCATCTATATGTTGCATCTCTACCTTGATGGCCTGAGGTGTCATGGGCCCACCGGGCTAAAAATAATTCACCCTTATGTTGCCAATCTAAGTCTGTCTGAGCCACTTCAATCTTAGCAGCTTTATCCACTTGCTGGTTGTTCTGGTTTTCCTCTTGGGAACAAGAGCATCTACATGGCATGCCTTCACCACCAGTTTCTGCACCTGGGCAGTGATATCTTGCCACAGTGCAGCAGCCCAGATGGGTTTACCTCTGTGTTGCCAGTTGCTCTGCTTCCATTGCTGCAACCACCCCCACAGGGCATTTAGAATCATAGAATAGTTAGGGTTGGAAAGGACCTTAAGATCATCTAGTTCCAACCCCCCTGCCATGAACAGGGACACCACACACTAAACTAAGTCACCCAAGGCTCTGTCCAGCATGGCCTTGAACATCTCCAGGGTTGGAGCATTCACAACTCCCTTGGGCAACCTATTCCAGTGCCTCACCACCCCCA
>NW_009918738.1:25854-80227 GCF_000696875.1 Nestor notabilis
CCCCAGCATCCTTGTAGGCCCCCTTCAGATATTGGAAGGCTGCTATGAGGTCTCCACGCAGCCTTCTCTTTTCCAGGCTGAAATTTGCCAGCATCCATGAGTCAGTATAGAGATAAAGTACTGTCCATTTTTCTCATTCAGCAATGTTCAAGGCCAACTGGATGGCTTTCACCTTAGCTTTTTTGATAAAAAGCAGGGAAAAAGCTTTTTTGTTTTTTGGTTTTTTTTTTTTTTTTTTTTAATTAAAATGTCAGGGGAAATACAGAGGCCAGAAATAATTCTGTCACTTTATGAATACGTGGTGCATCGTTAATGTGATGTTTTGGTTCTTTCTCTCCAGAAGTATGTAATAGAAGTGAGAAAAGCATGGAAAAAAAAAAGCAAGCAGGATGTGCCCATGCACATTGGGTGGGTGGGTATGGGGTGGGTGTAAGGTAGGGAACAAATACACAGCGTTGAAGAACACAGTTGTGAGGGGTAAGGCAGAAGTGTGAAAAAAATGTCTTGAGTAGCCTTTAGAAGGTGATGAAGGAACAATTGTAATGCAAGAACTAAAGGACATCAAGTGACCTTCTATAGCAAGGTGACCTGCATAGCGGATGAGCAAAAGGCTGTGAATGTTATCTACCTAGACTTTAGTAAAGCCTTTGACACTGTTTCCAACAGCATTCTCTTGGAGAAACTGGCTGCTCGTGGCTTGGATGGTGTACTCTTCACTGGATAAAAAACTGTCTGGATGACCGAGCCCAAAGATTGGTGATAAATGGAGTTAAATCTGTAGGTGGCCAGTCACAAGTGGTGTTCCCCAGGGCTTGTTACTGGGGCTAGTTCTGTTTAATGTCTCTATCTTTTTAACCTGGTGTAATTTACAAACTTACTGAGGGGTCACAAGGGGATCAAGTAAGTTTGCCCTCACAGTAAGTTTAAAAATGACACCAGGTTGGGTGGAAGTGTTGATCTGCTGGAGGATAGAGGGGCTCTGCAGAGATCTGGACAGGCTGTGTCAATGGGCTGTGGCCAGTGGTATGAGGTTCAACAAGGCAAAGTACCAGTTCCTTCACTTGGCCCACAACAACCCCATGCAAAACTCCAGGCTTGGGGAAGAGTGGCTGCAAAGCTGCGCATGGAAAAGATCCTGAGGATGCTGCGTGACGGAGCTGAACATCAGCCAGCTTGTGCCCAAGCAGTCAAGAAGGCCAGTGGCATCCTGGCCTGTGTCAGCACTAGTGTGGCCAGCAGGGCCAGGGCACTGATTGTTCCCCTGTACTGGGCACTGGTGAGGCTGTACCTCAAATCCTGTGTTCAATTCTGGGCCCCTTGCTACAAGAGAGACATTGAGATGCTGGAGCAGGTCCAGAGAAGGGCAGCGGAGCTGGTGAAGGGCCTGGAGCACAAGTGTGATGAGGAATGGCTGAGGGAACTGGGAGGTTTATTCTGGAGAAGAGAAAGCTCAGGGAGGACCTTATTGCCGTCTATAGATACCTGAAAGGAGGATGGAGCCAGGAGGTGGCTGGTCTCTTCTCCCAAAGAACAAGGGATAAGAGCAAACAGCCTCAAGCTGCACCAGGAGAAGTTTAGACTGGAGATGAGGAACAATTCCTTCCCCAAAGGGTGGTGAGGCACTGGAACAGGCTGCCCAGGGCAGTGGTGGAGTCACCGTCCCTGGAAGTGTTTCCAAACCGTGTAGATGAGGCCGTTAGTGACATGGTTTAGTGGTGGCCTTGGCCGTGCTGGGGGAATGGGTGGACTTGATCTTTAAGGTCTTTTCCAACCCTGTTGATTCTATGATTTTAAGTGAAGATAACCAGATGGCACATTTAGAAAGAATAAAGGAGGGGTTTTTTCACACTGTCTGCCATAAAATAGCACGAAAACAGCATGGATCCAAACAGCGACTGAAGAAGTTATAATAAAGAAAAATCTGTCAGAGTTAAGATGGAGTGAGATTCCACCACTAGGATAGGAGCCGTCTGACTGATCACTGAAAGCTGGAAAGGAAAAGTGTATTTCATGTGCGCCTTTATTTTTTCCTAAGCATTTGCTTTTACCAGTTAGGAAGTCCAAATACCAGGCCATAGGGTGTTTGGTCTGACGCAGCATGGATGAGATGTAACAATTGGCATGGACATTAACATTCATTTTCATTCTGATGTACTGTACTTTTGACACACTAGGGTCATTTCATTCTTTGCATTGCATCTTGTCATGCTTTGGAAAGACAAGATCTGCTTTTGGAAAGCAGCCAAAGAGAAGGAAGGGTTTAATTGATATTTAAATAAAAATAATTGGCTCCTAGTGCTCAAAAGGTGATTTGTTCAAAAAGAAGTGTATCCTGCATTTTTGAACATAAAAGGACCTGCAGTGGGTGAGAGCAGTGGTCTGTCAAGCTTAGTTTTAGATGTTTTAGTATGTTGGTAGCACAGGTTCCTGCAGCACTGGAGTTTTTTTTCCTTTCCCTGGTAAAAATGACTGGGTTTGTGCAGCTTTGTAGAGCATTTAAATCTTTACAGCCTCTGACTCTGGCTACTGAATTACACTGGAGCAAGAGTTGCCTTTTCCCCTCCGTTCCTGCAAGCCTGGATCATGGTGTTCAGTGTTTCAGCCTGGCTGAGCCAGGATGACCTGGCTGCTGAGCTTGACAGCAAGAGGGATGCACTTGGGTCTGCCTGTCTGTGCCACACCAAGGGCAAAGGGCGTGTCTTGGACCAACCCTGGTGAGAAGCACTTGCTTTTACAGCAAGTTTTAAAAATACACACGTGCTTACAATGTTATGCCTGTTATGATTGCTGACTCATAAAATACTTCTTTCTTGTACTGAGAGTAGCCAAGTTGAACATGGGTTTTGAGCTGTGACTTAGATAATAACAGCTTCATCATGAGAAGCCTATTTTGAGATTTATCACTAGAAGCTTTGAAAGGCTGTGCTGGCTTTTTAGGTTTTGTTAAAATCTGGTGAGCATTAACATTTAACCACCATATCCTGGGAAGCAGAAGTGCTTTAGAAACAGTCTGTTCAGAAAGGCACTTTGTTGTGTTTGTTTTCTACAGTGATGCTGTCTCTTTCTCCCCCTCCAACATTTTTGAAAATACAGCTTTAAAATGTGAAAATGTTTGTAAAATCAGTGTGGATGGGCTACTCACTGTAACTCAGCAGATAAAGTATCTGTGAATGTGTAGAATTCATAATGAGATTTAACTACCAGAGATAGGATTGCTAGCAAAATAAGTGGTGGAAGTAATTCAGGACCAGAATCTTTTATTTTTGAGAGCTACTTGAAAGCCATGAGCCTGTCTGAGGTTCAGATGTGATGTCTCTATGGGATGTCACTGGATGCAGTACTGAGCCCTTACAAGTGACCTGGGTCAGCAGGCATGAAATAAATAAATAGCATGTATGAACTGGGAGTCTTTAATTTTTTATTATTCTCTCCCACCCCCTGTAAGATAAATTTAGAGCCTCCCTCCTGTTTGCTGAGGAACAGGTGCCTATCTTGTAAATTTACACTTGTCTGAACCCTGGTTATGTCCTAAGCAAGCTGAGTTTGGTCAATGCAATTGCAATTTCTGTTGTGTTGATTTGGTTTTTTTCTCCAGTGGATTAGTCTCTTTTACCAATGTCTCTTTATCTGTTTGTATTTTTCTGTTTTCTAGTATGGTTTCATCGTATTTGGTTCATCATGGGTACTGTTCAACAGCAACTGCTTTTGCCAGAATCACAGACACCACAATCCAGGAAGAACAGACCTCAATAAAGAATAGACAGAGTAAGTCTCTTGGGTAATTGTTTCCAAAGCGTGGCATGCTGGCCATGTGTTACACTGAGGACTCTGCAGAGGAATGGAGTGCTGTGGAAGCAGAATAGTTACACTGTGACTCCATGCAGAAAAGTTACCCCAGAGCTGTCCAGACCACACAGCAGCGTTGCTGCCTGTGGGTCAGCAGAGCTTGGGGACCACTGCTGGGAGCACTTTTCCCATCATCACTGTGTCCCTTCCACCCTTTGCCCTCTTTGCCTGAAGAACTGCCCTAGTCTTTCCTTTGCCTGTCTGCTCTGAGCACTGACCTGCATGCCTGGCAGTGTTGAGTGTGCAAAATTTTCTGATCAACTTGGTTAATTTTCCTCAGTCTTGTTGAAAATAAGTAGCTGAATCCTGGAAGTTATGAAGTGACACTCAGCTTTGAGTCCAGCAGTTTCACACATCAGGCTAAATGCAGTATCTAAGGTGCTTTCTTGGAGGTAGTGTCAAATCAGTGGAGAAGAGAACGGTTACCTTGGACTTTACCTGAACTGAGGTCACTGTGCAGCAAAGATCCTTTTGGGTTTGGATTATTAGCATTTTGGGTTATTAGTTTCATTAGCCTGCTCACAGGGACCCAGACACATCAATCTATTTTGACTGCAGCTTCCAGAGTTAACGAACTTTCCAGTCCCTTCACACATTTTGTTTTCATGAAGGTTCTTTGCATATTGAAGATTTTGCAAACTTGCAGCCAGTGTGTTTAGCTTGCACTAGGTAAAGGATTTGCATTTGCTGCCTGGTTTGGTTACTGCTGTTTCCTCCAGAGTGGCTTCTGTCTCAGCTGGGTTCCTGCAGAGTAAGGCTTTTGGCTTTCTCCTGCTGTGTTTTTGGTTTGCCTTTATTTTTGGGGTTTTTTTAGCTTTTCTATTCCCAGGCTCAGCCTGCAGAGTCACAGAACATTGGTGTGTTTTCTGCATTCTACTGGCTGTTCACTACAGGCTACATCCCACTCCGTAGTTTCCCTTCCCTTTGTGAACCATTCCTCATGTGACTGTTACGCATGGGGAGCATCGTGCCCCTTTGCAGCTCACTCTCCATACATTACATGTGCTTAGCCAGCATTCAGGTTCATCTGGGAACTCTACTTAGTACCCACAATAACTTGCAGCTGCTGGCTGGTAGTGCTGATGGGCTTTATGCTTTCGAAGTCATGCATTGTGCAACCCTGAGTTCAGTGTTCTGCTGGTGTGGGTTTTGGTGGTAAAGCCTTCTGGAGGCATGTGAGACTGTGCAGTCTTGTTTGTCTGAGGACAGGTGATGAGGCAGATGGAGAAGCTCTGAAGCTGGGGCTCAGATAAAAGGTATGAGGAATACAGAGATGGGAAAACAAAGAGAGGGGAAAATAAAAAAGCGATAACATCTGTGAGAGTTACCAAACAACGCAAAGACGAGAGCTGTTAAAGTAGTGAGACGTGAAGCAGAGTGAAATGAAGGAGTGCAGCACACATTGGTGTGAGAGCCACTTTTTGGTTTTAGCTTTCAGCTACGATGACAAGCAGATAAACACTGAGACATGGGAGCCAAGACCAGTCATTGAATGTTATTACTGGGGGTCGCTAATCTGGATTTCCAGGCTGGGCTTTCAACTGCTTATGACTTGCAAAAGTCACGGCTTGCTGTCATTAGAGCACCTCACAGGTGATCCAAAACCTTCTCTCTGTTGTCTGTAAGGAGTCCTGAAAAAACAGAGAAGGAAATGCAATAAATTTGTAGTTTTAAGGGCACTTAGAAGAAAATAAAATGTGAACTTCTGTAGATCAGCAGCTTCTCTGAGAGTTCAGGGGTGGGATCTTAAATTAAGTCTTGCACTTGTGTCTTCTGACCCACTGAAGGAATATATGTGAACCATGAACACCCAGGATCATAGATGGCTTCTGACTTGTATCTTTACACCTCTGAGATCATACAACATACTGAGCTGTTCCTAGCTTAGTCAGTAGCTGATTCTTGGAGCTGGCTTACAGATGCCACATCCTTATTGCAGGCCAAGTTCAGGTGTTATTTCAGTGCTTTGAGGTGGAACTTGCAGGAACCCAGTTTTGTTGGTATAAGTACTTCTCCTTAGAGGTAGAGATATGGGGGAAACAGCACTGGGCTGTGGTTTAAGCCCACAGACCCTCTAAGAATACTCTGCTTGTCTGATGCTCAGCCATATGTACACTTCCAAGAGTGAGCCAGCCAGAGGATGTAACATGGGGGTGATCTGGGGTCTTTACAGAATCATTAGGTTTGAAAGGGACCTCTGGAGATTGTCCAGTCCAACCCTCTGCCAAGGCAGGGCCGCCTAGAGCAGGTTACACAGGAACTAGGCAGGTATTGAACGTCTCCAGACAAGGAGACTCCACAGCCCCCCTGAGCAGGCTATTCCAGGGCTCTGCCACCCTCAATGGAAAGTTGTTCTTCCTCATTTTGAGGTGAAACTTGTGTTTTAGTTTATGGCCATTGCTCCTTGTGCTGTCGCTGGGCACCACTGAGAGGAGTCTGGCACCATCCTCCTGGCACCCACCTTTGAGATACTAATCTGTGTTAATGATGATATAATTAATGATCCCCTCTCAGTCTGATCTTTAGACTAAACAGGCCCAGCTCCTGCAGTCTGTCCTCATAAGAGACATGCTCCAGACTCCTGATCATCCCTGTGGCCCTACCCTGTACTGTCTCCAGTAGCTACTTGTCTTTCTTACACTCAGGAGCCCAGGACTGGACACAGTTCTCCAGATGCGGCCTCTCCAGAGCAGAGTAGAGGGGGAGGATCACCTCCCTCGATTGCTGGCCACAGTCCTCCCGATGCACCCCGGGGTACTCTTGTCCCTGCTGGCTTATAGTCAACTTACCATCTACCAACACTCCCAGGTCCTTCTCAGCTGAACTGCTCTCTAGTAGGTCAGGCCTCAGCTGTGTTGGTACTTGGAGTTCTTCCTTCCCACGTGCAGGACCCTGCACTTGCCCTTTTTGAATCTCATTAGGTTTCTCTCCAGCTTATCAAGGTCCCACTGCACAGCCTTCAGGTTTGTCAGCCACTGACCCCAGCTTCGTATCATCAGCAAACTTGCCAAGGCAACACTCTAGCCCTTCATCTAGGTTATTGATAAACAAGTTGAATAAGACTGGACCTAGTATTGATCCCTGGGGAACACCACTGACTACAAGCCTCCAACTGGATTCCACTCCACTGATCACAACCCTCTGAGCTCTGCAGTTCAGACAGTTTTTGATTCACCTCACTGTCCATTCATCTAACCTATATTTCGTAAGCTTACCTACCAGGATGTTATGTGAGACAGTGTTAAAAGCCCTGCTGAAGCCGAGGTAGATAATATCCACTGCTCTCCCTTCATCAACCCATCCTGCCACATCATCATAGAAGGCTATCAGATTGGTCAAGCAAGATTTACCCTTGGTGAATCCATGCTGATTACTCCTGATGACCTTGTTTTCGATGTGCTTGGTGATGACCTCCAAAATTGTGTCCTGCTTTCTTTCCCATAGCTCTGGGACTAAAGGACAAAAGTCCTGGAGCACCCCACCCCAGCACATACCTCATTCTCCTTCAGATCCTTCTACTCTTGGTGTTTCTGAGCTACTGACAGAGTCTCCCTCATTTTCACAGGCTTTTCCTCACCCTGATCCATAACAAACAAGATGTGGTCCCCAGTTCTCCCTAGACCTTATGCAAGGTGGTAGTGGGGAGCCATGTGGCATATGTGAGACAATTCCTCTGGCCGATCTTGTTGGCCAGTCCTGTGTGTCAATGGGTCTCCTTTTGCTTTCAGGAATACAGAAGCTAGTGTTAGCAGGCAGAGTGGGAGAGGCTATAGAAGCCACCCAGCAGCTCTATCCTGGCCTCCTAGAACATAACCCCAACCTGCTCTTCATGTTAAAGTAAGTATGAATAGCTTTATACTCCCTAATGCTGAAATGCGTAGATGAAGGAGAGAAGAAAGAGGCTGTCCAGCCATCCAGTCCGGCTGCACACCTTGGTCTGGATTCAGATTGTTTGAGATTCCTTTCGGGAGCAGGTGGGAGAGGATGGAGGTTCAGTCCTTTGCACAGTGCTTGTAGCAATGTAGACTTAGCCCTGTTGTTGCTGCTCAGACCTGATACGGCTTTGCCTTGTGAGGTCAGGCAGAGGTAGGTGAAATTTAGCTCTGCAAAGGAGTTTCTGCTCCTTCACAGATGGTCTTTACTTGTCTTGTGGAGATCTTGCAACACTGGAGCACATGGAAGTTACTGTGAAAGTTCCTAGAAAGGCAAGAGTTATAGAGAAGGCTGTCTGGGGAAGAGTTTAAAGGGAAAAAGAGCTTATGTGTCCCAGTTCTTCCAGCTGTACAGAGTGGCTCTCCCCAGCCTTCTGAGACATATAAGGACAATTTCCAGTAAAGCTAAATGAGGAGTTGTCCTCACTATCCATGTGGATATTGCATTTTTCTACCCTTACTTCTCTGTTTTCCATTGGCCACCAGTATTCCCAGGCTTATGGAACAGTGGGGGAACTATGATGTTTGCAGATTTAGTATCTTCTATCTGAAAAAAATACAACCCACAATAGAATTTTGGAGTACCTGCAGAGATGGTGGAGATGAAAGCATGCTGTAAAAGGAACAGTTTATTCTTACCACAATGGAAATAAGCTTGCTTTTTGGGAATGTCTCAACATTCATTAACTTCAAAGTTGAAGTTTCCGAACTCCTTCTTCTTAGAGCATTATCAGAGCACTTCCAATACATGGGTACCAGGAGTCTGGAATGTCTTTTGAAAGCCAAGAAGTTTAACTTGTGTGCAGTTTCCAGAAGTTCTCCACTTGGTAACTGAGGAAGCCTCGGTGCAGAGCATCCTGGCTGTCACACAGCTTCTTCTCATTCTTCCCTCCTGTGAAACCAGGTGTCGGCAGTTCGTGGAGATGGTGAATGGGACAGACAGTGAAGTCCGTTGTTTCAGTGCCCGCAGCCCCAGATCCCAGGACAGTTACCCCGGGTCCCCCAGCTTGAGTCCTAGACATGGATCAAACAACTCACATGTTCATAGTACCGGTAAGTGTGTTCTCTGTGTCTTGTAGTGTGAACAGCAAATGCCAAAGGTGGATATGGTTGTGTGTTACCTTACCCGCTACTTTCTGTGCATTATTCTATGAATGCATCCTTTCCTTTCTGATAACCAGCTGAGAGGATGTATGTGATCATAGGTATCTCTACACGGTTATAGAATTAGTTCTGCATTAGTTGTTTTCCACTCATAATTGTCTGCATAGCAGGTTTTTTTCACAATAAAGAAGCTTTTGAAGGTGGCCTTCTCGTGCAGCCACTAGTGAATCAGTGTTCCACTGACAGAGCTGTACGAGGAGGTCTGGAAAAAAAAGCCTGTTCCTGGACCTTGGAGTTTGCAAAAGAATTGCTTTCCAGCAAGAACCGAGCAGTAGATGCTGCCTAGTTCTGGCCAACTGAGTGAAAGGGTAGGGGGGTTGCTTTGCATGAGAGCATCTCCCTGCCCTGTGGGCTTTGCCTTGCAAGCTCTAAGCATGTGAGCAGGGAACAGTTCTGTTCCTGCAAAACCCATCTCTGGAGCATCAACTTTTTGCAGTTAGGAAAATTAAACTTTAGGATTTGAAGTAGAACAGGATAAACCAGGACACCCAAGATACGTTCTCTAGGTAATTACTGGCTGTGGCTTTGAAGATGGAGTGGGCCAGGGAGTATGACCTGCAGAGCCCCTGAAAACACAGCTGCTTCACTGAGCCTTGAGCTGCTCACAGCCATATAAGTGTATTTTGTTTCTGTATTCCCACTGCTATGGACAGGGAAACACTGAAGGGAAAGGAAGACAAGTACTTGAATGTCTCCGAGCTGTCGCTCACCTTCCTAAGCCAGTATCTTTGTTTTCCTGTATTGTGTTGTGAGGAACCCTGGGTATGTATCTCTGACTAGATAGTCAGAATCATCCCGTCAGTCCATAAGAGCTCTTGGTAATACCTCTTTTCAACCAGCAAATGCCTACATCTGCAGCAGAAAGCAGCATTCATATGTATGTATCTCCATCCGTGGGACATCACCTTCACCGTTCTCTCTGTCAGACTCTGTGCTTTGAAAATAGTGACCATTTCATCAGTGCATATTTCAAAGGTTAAGCAGAACTGTTGTGCACAGTCTGCTACATCTTTGTCACTAAATGCACAAAATTGCTCCTTGTTTGAATCTCTGTGTTGTCATGATAAAAACAGAAATAAATTCCCTAGCTATAAATATAAGTGCATGATAAGCTGATGAATTTGGATATATCACCATTTCTGGAAGAACAGCCATGCTAGGTCCCATCATCTAGCTAAGATACTGTGGTCAATAGTGGTTGCCTAGGGGAGAATATATGAAGGCAGAAAAACCATAATGAGGTTTTTCTAAATTATTATTTGAGACCCTAATGATTCGCGGTTGTCTTGATATTAAATAGCCCCTGTAAGTTTAGCCAGTCCTTTCTGAATCCATATAAAACTTGCAGTAATGACTAAGAGGTTTTTGTTCTGTGTCAGTGAGTTCCACAGCTTTTAGGCACCTTTTGGAGGTGGAGCAGTTGAGATTTCAAGCCTGACTCTCCTTTTAGTGGTGTCTGTTCTCCTGAAGCTTGTGATTTTTGAAAGGGTTGTTCTCATTTGCCGAGTGTTGTGTGAATCAAGTATACCCCTAGTGTAAGATAGGTTGTGGAAAGCCTGGCAAGTTCTTGCAAAGACTTCTCCTTGTTGCCCAGTTTTCATCTGTGTTTTCATAGTTCTTCTGGATAGAGGGTTTATGAGAAATACTTGGTTTTGTGAGAAGACAGTTTGTAAACTTCTTTACAAACCAACCATGCTTCATATTTTAACTATAATTTCTATACCCGTGTGAGCTGTTTCTGCCCATCTTTTATTTACAACCTCGTTTTAGAACTTCCTTCAACTCAGATGTTGCTGGTGAGCAGTGGGGTTCCTTCCGTATTCATTTGTGTTTTCTCTAAGCCCCACTGGATTTAAGAACAATGGACCATAATTGAAGCTCTTGCTTTCTTACTTTGGGGCCAGCTCTCTTGCTAAATCGTTGGCTTCACAGTATAGTGATAATGTCATTCTGGTCTCATTTTTCCCTTTCGTCTTTCAGGAGCAGATAGTCCAACCTGTAGCAATGGAGTCGTGTCCACAAAAAGCAAACAGAGTCACAGTAAATACCCAACACTGAGTTCGTCATCTTCATCTTCCTCTTCCTCCTCCCCCTCATCTGTGAACTACTCGGAGTCCAATTCTACAGATTCTACCAAATCTCAGCAGCACAGTAGCACAAGTAATCAAGAAACCAGGTATTTTTTTTTCCTTTGTAGATGCTTGAGAAGGGTGAGATAGTGGGAGAGGTCTTTTTCTGAGTCTGCTTTCTGAGGACTCAGAAAGGCAACTGTCCTGCTCTTTTGAACAGCAGAGTTATCTACAAGATCACTACTGTTCCCAGCAGAAAAAAGCGTTTTCCAGTTCCCCTGCTCTGTCTTTGGCTTCGAGGCTCATATAATCAGACTGGTTTGTGTGGGAAGGGATCTTAAAGCTCATCTAGTTCCAACCCCCGACCACAGGCAGGGACACTTTCCACTAGAGCAGGTTGCTCCAAGCCCCGGCCAACCTGGCCTTGAACACTGCCAGGGATAGGGCAGCCACAGCTTCTCTGGGCGACCTGTGCCAGGGCCTCAGCACCCTCACAGGGAAGAACTTCTGCCTAAGATCTTGTCTTAATCTCCCCTCTGTCAGGTTAAAGCCATTCCGCCTTGTCCTGTCCCTACAGGCCCTTGTCAAAAGCCCCTCTCCAGCTTTCTTGTTGCCCTTTTAAGCACTGGAGCAACTCTAAGGCCTCCCTAGAGCCTTCTCTTCTCCAGGCTGAACAATCCCAGCTCTCTCAGCCTGTCTTCAGAGCAGAGCTGCTCCAGCCCTCGCAACATCTCTGTGGCTTCCTCTGAACTTGCTCCAAGAGCTCCATGTTCCTCTTGTGTTGTTCCCCCAGAGCTGGATGCAGGACTGCAGGGGGGGTCTCCCCATAGCAGAATAGAGGGCGAGAATCCCCTCCCTCGACCTGCTGCTCACGGTCTGGGGATGCAGCCCAGCACATGTGGGAGGATCTGGGCTGAATTGCACACTGAAGCCACATCACAGGGAGCTTCTCATCACCCAGCACCCCCAAGTCCTTCTCCTCAGAGCTGCTCCATCCAGCCTCCGTCCAGCCTGTATTTGTGTTTGGGCTTGCTCCAGCCCAAATGCAGGAACTTGCCCTTGGCCTTGTTGAACTTCGTGGGGTGTGCATGAATCCACCTCTGACTTTTCTTTCTTCCTTTCACCTCAGTGACAGTGAGATGGAGATGGATGCTGAGCATTACCCTAATGGAGTCCTGGAAAATTCATCTACCAGGATAATGAATGGCACCTACAAACATGAAGAGATCCTGCAGACAGATGAATCCAGCATGGGTAGGGCCTCAGAGGCAGGAAGGGTAAAGGGAAATAGAAAGAGTTGGTATTGAGAGTTGAATTGGAATTGGATTGTGGGGAAAAAAACACATACCCACCCCAGTGAATGAAATTCTCAAGATGCCTGTTTCACAGGAAAGATGAATCTGTCCTAGAACTAAACTAGGTCTGGCTTTTCGTAGTCTCTGAGCAGTGCTGGTGATGTGGAGCATGGAAAGAAATAGGAGTCAAAAGGTTGTTCAGCTCTGGTCATGAAACCAGCTTAGAGCAGTCCTGGCACTTCTGCCAGCTGAGGAACTGAACTGAGCTGTGCAAAGGTGTCTGATGCCCAGTCACAAAGTGTTCTCAGGGCAGTGTGGTCAGCTACAACTGTCATGTTCGTGGATGCTTTAGCTGAGAGGGAGAGTATGAAAGTGGGGATTCCTCCAGTTAGAATGGGTCTTGTGGGCAACCAGTTCTGGGAAGTTGGTGGTGTTAGCATCTCTGACTGAAAGTTTTTGGAGTCTGGGATTGGTTAGACCAGGAGTTTCCATGTTGTGTGCACTATACTACACACATGAAGGGGAAACATGGCTGGAGCTGCAAGCTCCCGTGATTTTATCAGAAGACTTGATATGTAGCTAATCCTCAGGCATTAAAGAAACTGAGCTCAAGTTTTCCCTGTGCCTAAAAGGTGCTATGAAAAAATACTGCTGGCTTTTGCAGTTCAGGGATCACAGAAAGCTTCCAGTGGGATAAACTCAGGAGTGGAGAGCAGCTACCTGCATCATAAGCGGAAGGAGTTTATGGATGTCATATCACAGAGTGGGCAATGGTGGGGAATGAAAGACAATTGTTACTTCTCCTCTGCCTTTCCTCTAGAAGACAGTTGCCCCCAGAGACAGCTTTGTGGAGGGAACCATGCTGCCACAGAGCGAATGATCCAGTTTGGACGCGAGCTGCAGATTCTGAGCGAGCAGCTTTGCAGGGAATACGGAAAGAACACAGTGCACAAAAAGATGCTTCAGGTAAGCCTGGGCCTTGTGCTGCATCACAGCAGTTCTGTGGGCCAGCACTGGGGTTGTGGGTTCCTTTGCAGAGCTCTGGGTATCCCCCACTTCAGAGGTGAAAGCTTGGTGAGCACAGAGCATCTAGACCCAATTCTCAGCACAGGAGAGAAGAAACACAGTTCCCGCCTGCCTTCCTGGAGCAATTGCATGCATGCTGTTCACTCCAGATGACTACCTGCCTTCCTGTGCTGGCTCCCCTGCCAGGTGGAGGGGGCACCCTTTTTAATCCAGTATCTTGATAGGCCAGTGTGATCCCTTGCTTCCAAGAAGGAAAGGGCCCTTTCTTTTCAGGAGGTAGGCAGCTGTCACTTTGGTGATGGCAGGAGATGCCCCAGCTGATGGACCTGGTTTTCCTGTGTCTCTGCAGCCATGCATGACCATACTGTGCCTTTCTGTTCTCTCACACAGGATGCATTCAGCTTGTTAGCTTACTCAGATCCTTGGAACTGCCCTGTTGGTCAACAGCTGGACCCGATCCAGAGGGAACCCGTGTGTGCTGCTCTTAATAGTGCTATACTGGGTAAGGCCTGGTTCCTATGTGAGTGCTACCCACTGGACATACCTCTCAAGGGCTGTCCTGTGTCAGGCAAGCCTGTGAGTGTCAGGAAAAGCTCAGAAATACTTGTGTTTAGCTTTTGCCTCTCTTCCTGTTGCTGGGGACTGACAGGGCAGTGATGCAGGAAGGAAAGCCTGTAAAGAATGGATCCTTCTGATGTAATCTTCTTTTCATTCCCTTCCTTGGGTCTTCGTTAATGCTGCTTCCAAGGATGTTTCTTAGGATTTTCCTCCCCTGCTTACTAAAGAAGCCAAGATCTTTTTGATACATTTTCTGCTTCTCTTCCTTCTTGCTCTGAACTCACCTGAATCATTTTGCCGGCATTACCAGAGCTCTTTTCCATGCTGTCTGGGTTGGCAGAGTCTTGCTCTGCCATCATCCTACTTTCTGGCAGGGAATGCAGTTGCTCTGTTGCAGTATCTCGTAAGTGAAGCAGGTTTCCATAGTCCTGCCTGTAAAGCAGAGGGGGGTCGTAATTCCGCTTACCTTTGAGCTCATGCTGAACATGCAGAGTTAAATGTGGGCAGGGTTTGTCTTCCCTTCAGGCATTGCCTCTGTGTGTTCCCATCATGTGCTATGCCTCTTATAGCCCAGAGAGCCTGGCTGCCTGCAGTCCAGTGTCAGAATCGAGGCTGTGGTAATGATCTAGCCCTCGGAAGACACCTTGTCTAGGTCAGCTGAGGATTCCCTCTTGCATACATAGCAAACATGATGTTGGAAAGAAGCAGTGACCCATGAGTGAGTTTGTCTAGTGCTCGGACTGCTTTGTAGACTTGCATAAGTGGGAGAGATGGAGAGGTTGCCTGTCATTTGATCCCAACTTGTCCTGCCTTTCCTTATTCTTCCGCACTTTGATTTCTCATTCTTTGGGAGTTTTGCAGCAGGAGCTCCATTGACTTTTTCTTGCCCTGGCCACCACAGTAGCACTTTCTCAAATGCTGTGGCTCCATGTGGGACATGTCATGGTGGTGGGTTGTACAGAGGAGTAGTGGTGCAATACCACTGGTGCTCTGGAGTGGCTTCCTTTCAGAGCCAGGGCCTTCTGCCAGGGGGGCTGGGCTTGGTGCCTGGGTGGGACTGAGTGGGACCAAACGCAGATAGCCACCACGCAGCCAAACACCTTTTCTAAACAGATTTCTGTTTTTTTGCCCCCACAGAATCTCAGAACCTGCCAAAGCAGCCCCCACTGATGCTTGCCCTGGGCCAGGCCTCGGAGTGTTTGCGGCTTATGGCTCGTGTGGGCTTGGGCTCGTGCTCCTTTGCCAGAGTGGATGACTATTTGCACTAGCCACCAGAGCAAGACGGAGTTGACGACGTTGAGTGCTGCCCTTCACCTTCCATTGCTGCCACTCTACATCACCACCTCGTTCAATAGCCTGACCTCCCTGCCACCAACACCCCCTCTAACACAAGCACACACTGCCTGTGAACTGGTTGAGTGAGTCCCTCACTGTGTGGCTGTTCCCAGCCCCAGGAATGACTGGCAGATGTTACCTGTCTGTCTGCCATTGCTGTGGCTCCAGCAGCACTTAGTATTTCACTGGTTATTCTAATGTAGCACCTTCCGATGTAGGGATTTCTCTTTTGGTTTGAGTTGTTTCTCATGGATCCACCAATATTTTATCTGGAGAGTTTTGCTGAGCTGGTTTCTGCTGATTTGTTGAGGAAGCTCATCAAGTTGCTGACAGCTTGTTCTTTTCTTCCCTTCTCCCTCCATCATGCACATACAGCATCATCTTCTGTGCTAGTTATCTGAACTCTTCTCCCAGTGACAGCTCAGAGGGAATTTTTTATTTTATTTGAATCCTGTTTATTAAAAAGGTCTCTTCCACCTCCACAAAGTCATTGATGTATTTATTGCCCACAGACTCAGTACCAGCCATACATGTCATACAACCCTTCAGGGGATCTGGTGAGATACGTCCTGTCATGCACTAATGATGAAAAGTGGAGGAGCTTGGTCCTTCATAGTGCATGCCTCTCTTAAGAGACATCCTTGTCTTTGTGAGTGGGAAGATTAGAAGACTTGACATTGCCTCTGTTAGTGGCTGAAATATAGCAGCATCTCACAGCCCTGAGAAATGGGTACATCAAGCTCTCACAGCAGTTAGAAGGACAAGACTGATGAATATTAAGTTATCTGCTACTGTGTTGGTAGAAGCAGGTCCTTGGCCTCCAGGAAACGTCCATGGATGCTGCTGGTTGGGCTGTCAGTTTTGGTGTTAAATCATACACCCCCTTTTTTCTCCATATAGGGGAGCTCTGTCACTAAAACTCAGTAATAATAGTACTTACTGCCTCTCCCCAAGTAACATCAATCTAAATGAGCACTTTTAAATTTTGGAAGTGTCTTGGGAACAGTAAGCTGACCCTTGCAGGTGGCACATGCTGAGATCAGGCTGTGGTTTAGATCAGTACCAACTTTGTAAGGTCTGAGCCATTCAGAAGGAAGCAGCAACATTTCTTTACGGAGTGCTAAGAAAATTACTCTAGTTTCAGTCCCAAAGCAAGGATCTGTGTATGAGTAACCTCCAAGTAAGGTGGATTAGTGTTTCCCTCTGCGGTATGTATCAAGCCCAGGGACTTGAGTGCTGCTGAGCTTCTGGCATTCAAATCATCTGCCTCTAAGTGTTTCTGAGCATGTACTTCTAAGTGGTGAGGCCATGTAGCAGGACCGTGTGCTTTGCATTCACTGGTATACCCTTGGGAGACTTCAGGTTTGGTTTGGCTGCATAGGAGGAAGTGTAACTCTACACCAAATGAGTTTTAGGTCAGTAGCTCTGAGGAGGGCCCAGGGGAACTAAGACCCAACATGTATTTTACTGCTGTTTATGAATTTTCTTTTTTTGAAAGGTCAATGAAAGATGAAGAGATTGTGTCGAAGTTTGCCCTGAAAATGGAGGTCAGCCAGCGCCAGGGCTTCACACAGCCAGAGAGCTTGTGTGCTGCTGAAGAGGTGAAGGTGCTTTGTGACCTCTGCGCAGAGCATTAAGGATTTTCTGCATTTGCAGAACATGAGGTCTGAAACCAAGGTAGAGCAGGGGTCAGGTGTCCCCTACGCTGCAGAAGGTAACTATGGCAGTGTTGGAGGTGGTTAGGAATGCCTATAACTATCTTCTAGTGAAGGTGAATGATGTATAAAGGCAGTGCTTGAGCCATGATGGCCTAAGAAAACACGCAACATGAGGTTTAGAGATGGAGGAGATTTTTAGTAGATCAACTGAGCTGAAAAAAGCAGAGGGAGGAGTTCTGTGTACCACAGCTTTTCTTCTAGACACACAGGAGCAGAGAACTGCACCATGCAGAATTTAACTTGCAAATCTGGGGCTTCTATCTCAGTTCTGGGAACAGCGCATGTGCCTGAAAGCTCCACTGCTGATTCTCAACTCTGCTCTTTGTCCTAGTGAGAGCTCTTAACCCAGCCCACAGTCTTTTCCTGGCTGCAGTTGCAGAGACGCTTGACTCCTTTCTGAAGCCCTTGTGTGCCTGTGCCAAACCTGAGGCAGCACTTGAACTTGTCCCAGTGAGAGATTCTTCTGCAGGCTTTCCATTTCTTAGACCCAGGCTTAAGGGGTGCTGAGGGGCTTATTGTGGGAACTTAGGCAGGAAATACCATGGTACCTGGCTTTGCCTTTCACATATGGCGACTTCCTGCGCTGTTGGTCACCATTCAGCTTGCTGCTGTCTGTCTGCAGTCAGGCCTCTCTCATCTTTGGATCAACACGATCTTTATCTCTTTCTGAGCTTTTTTGTTCCTTTGTTTGGTGGTTACTTTAAGCCAAGTCTCTGTCATGTGTCATATTAATGCCTCAGTCTCTCAGCAAAGCTGTACTGGCTATACTAGAGCATTTTATTTTGCATTGTTTTCCTTTTCACTACAAAACCCCCAAGAGATTCTCCTAGATATTGCGTTATTCTGGTGTGATGAGATGGTCTCTCTGGCATCTCATGGAGAGCATCCCTGTGGTAGAAACCATCTTGCTCTTCTGTCAGGGTTAGTGCTGAGGGGTCACACTCTTACTGGTGATTGTCAGTGTCCCTCACTGCCACAAATGATGTGCATCACTGATGATGGCAGCAGATCCCTGTAGATGAGACAGCAGTGATGCTTTCCATGTCTTATACTCAAACTGATAATGCCAGCTTGAGTTGTTCTTCCTTCTGCTTCACTCAGTTCCTGACCAGCCTCACTGTTGTAACCAACGCCCCTCGCTGCTGCCAGCTTCTCTTGCCCGCTTTTGTACCTGCTGTCCTGATTCTGGTTTTTGAGGAGTGCAGAGGCTTTTCTGCTGTGACATATCTGTCACCTGTTACTTGTTTGGGTATTTTTATTTCAAGTGGTCTTGTGGTTTCACTAGTGGTTTCTGATTGTTGTGCTCAGATTCTGACTAACGCAGCCATGACTCCATGTGGGGCTGTGTAAGTGTGTTTGTGGTGTGTGGTGTGCAAGCATAGGCTTCAGCCTACCATGGATTTCTAGACAAGATATCTGACTTGGTTTTCCCAGATTTTTCGAAGCCTTTCGGTCTTTGAATGTCCCTGGCTGCCCCTTAATGGTTCATGTCAGCTGAGGCTTGATTTGAGTTGTTGCAGTCGTTTTAAAAAAACAAACAGAACTGAACTGAATTGGAGTTTTTAACTTTAATTGTGGTTGTGCATCTAACCAGAAGCTACATGCAGGTTAAAAATTTCTTTTTTAAAATTGATCTGGGATTTGTTATTGCAAATGCTTCATACTTTGCTCAGAAACAGGTCTTAGAATCATGTAAGACCGGTTTGGATGAGGCCTTGAGCAACCTGGTCTAGGGGAAGATCATCCAGTTCGAACCCCCTGCCCCGGGCAGGGACACCTTCCACTGGACCAGGCTGCTCAAGGCCCATTCAACCTGGCCTAAGAACACCCCAGCTGAGACTTTGCTTCATCTGGGCAATCCCTCCAAGCGTGACTTCTCCCAGGAGTCCTTCAGTAAAGCCACGCAAATGATTTGAGTAGCGCCGTATAGAAACTGCTGGCTTCCCATTTCTAGGTGAGGAGGACATGGTCTCAACTATGGCCCTGCTTTATCATATAATGAATCACAGACTGGTTTGGGTTGGAAGGAACCCTAAGGATCATCTAGTTCTAACCATCGTGCCACGGGCAGGGATACCTTATAATGTTGACCTCTATGTTGCTCTCCACTGGGCTGGACATCAGATCCTAGGAAAAGGTTTTTCTAAACCATATCCAGGCATTGCTCACATTTCTCATCATGCAGTCCCAAGAAAGGCTTTATAGCTATAACATACTTCCCAGGACATGAAATGCTGCAGCTGTAGTAATTAATCCTCTTCTAGCTCCTCTGTGTCTGCACATGTGGGGGTTCTCGGCTCTCCACTAATCAGTCCCGAGTCAGCACGAAAGAGCTGTAATCTACAGAGTGGCAAGCACACTACAGCTACGTGTGGTGGACTTGGCAGTCCTGGTGTAACCGTTGGACTTCATGATCTTAAAGGTCTTTTCCACCATAGCTGGTTCTATGATTCTATGAACTCTGGACACCAGCCACTCTACCCATCTTCCTACAACCCTGCATTGCAGCAAGGGCCTCTCGGAAGGATAATGTTTCACAGGGACCTAGTGAAAACCTGCTTTTAATTGTGTTGAACTGCAGCTCTGCACATCATGGGCTTTCATTTTGAGCCTAATTCCCTGCCTTGTTAAGTGGCCTTTTGAAAACAGCATTTTGGGAACTCCAGACTTGGAGCCTTGGTTAAAGTGTTCTTTGGGGGTTCTGTGTAGAGAGCTTCATGGAGCTGAATTACATCACCAGTCTTTTCTCCTCACAGACAAGGGTTTGTGCTGTCCCCACAAGCAGTGAGTGCAGTCACATCAACAGTAACATGGGAGAACTTTGGAGTGATTGATTCAGGAGGTGGATGCATTGGAGTAGCTGGGGAAAATGCTTCTGGGAGTTGTATCCACCTCATACACCTTGTATTCCAGTTCTGACCATCTTAGTGGTCAGAATGCTGGATGCATTCCAGGGCCATCTCTCCCGTACGAGGGGAGCCAAATCTTATTTCTCTTAGAACCATCTTGTTCTGAATGACTCCTCTTGTGGCTTCATGATCCTATCCTAGCAGGTATTTAACAAAAACTGATTCAAGACCTGCAGGCTTGAGTGAGTTCTCAGTCAGGCTCTCCTACAAGCAGGCAGGGCAGCAGTCTGTTTCCCGTCCATCCTTAGATGTGCTCTCAGAGCCAGCTTGTTTGGGGAAAGCTTCTTGCTGCTCTCAGGTCTCCTTTCTTGCTCCTTTGCCTCACACAGTCCCAGTGTTCTCTCATCTGTGTGACCACCAGAGGTAGTATCTGTAGTGTTTGGCGCTGCAGAAGCTGTTCTGAGACCAGGGTCAACACTGCAGCTCGTGCCTACAGCACCTTCATCGAGCATGGACATGGCAACTCCCGCTAATCTTCCTGGGCTTGTTTCTGCTGTGCTGGCCTGAAGGGCAGATCTGTGTGTGACCATCCCTTTTTGTCATCATACAGGGTCCTGTCAGCCTGCAGCTTGGCTGGCTGTAGCACTTTTGCTGTTATTTTGGAGTTGGTTAGGAATTGAGCCTTTCTATGGGGCCAGCAGCATGGAGAGGGACCTCCAAAGTAAGTGCCGAGTATATGACATCCAAGTGTTTGGGGGAGGTTGTCCAGTGGCTGCTCTCTGTCCCTTCCAGCTCCCCACGTGTACCAGAACTGCAGCTCATTGCTGTGGGACACACAGTGGAAGGTGTGTGGTTACTAGTGCTATAGAATCATAGAATAGTTAAGGTTGGAAAGGACCTTAAGATCATCTAGTTCCAACCCCCCCTGCCATGGGCAGGGACACCTTGCACTAAACCGTGTCACCCAAGACTCCATCCAAGCTGGCCTTGAACACTGCCAGGGATGGAGCATTTACAACTTCCTTGGGCAACCAATTTCAGTGCCTCACCACCCTCACAGTAAAGAACTTCCTCTTTATATCTAACCTGAACTTCCCTGTTTAAGTTTGAACCCATTACTGCTTGTCCTATCACTACAGTCCCTAATGAGGAGTCCCTCTCCAGCATCCTTATAGGCCCCCTTCAGATACTGGAAGACTGCTATGAGGTCTCCATGCAGCTTCTTTTCTCTAGGCAGAACAGCCCCAACTTTCTCAGCCTGTCTTCATATGGGGTGCTCCAGCCCCCTTATCATCCTTGTGGCCCTCCTCTGGACTTGCTCCAACAGCTCCATGTCCTGATGTTGAGGACACCAGAACTGTACACAATACTTTTAAGTGATGTCTCATGAGAGCACAGTAGAGGGGCAGGATCACCTCATTCGACCTGCTGGTCATGCTTCTTTTGATGCAGCCCAGGATACAGTTGGCCTTCTGGGCTATGAGCGCACACTGCCAGCTCATGTCCAGTTTCTCATCAATCAGCACCCCCACGTCCTTCTCTCATCCTTGTGGTGCTTACTGTGCTGCTGCCCACTCGATGTGGACACCAAGAGATGCAGCTGAGACTGGTGCAGAGAATGGGCCCCTTTGAGAGTGTCATTCCTTGTGGCTGTGTATACCAGCTGTCTCCTTCCTTGTTCCTTCTGTTTTTTCACAGTGACATCTCAACCTGTCCTTGAGCTGAGTCCTTATTTTTCACACAGTCTTATTAAGGCATCTTTACCATTCTTTAAATACCTTTGTTCTTGAGGCTTCCTTGAACAACTGGAACAACCAGAGCTAGTGTAACTAGCTCTGGGTATTGAATTTATCATTTTCCTCCTTAGGAATCAGGGGTGATGAGCTGTCTTCTTCTACAGCTAAGCAAACCTTGTTGGATTGCTGCGATGCTGCTGTGCTTTGGTACCTGTTTATTAATACTCACATAGCACATGTTGCTTAGATGCAAGTTTCAGAGTTCCTTCTGCCAGCCTGGGGGTGAACCATGGCAGCCAGGCTGTATGATAGCACGTAGATGCCATGAAGGTGCACAACACAGTATTGGGAAGTACTTTCCATGAAGAAGCAGTGTGCAGACTTCAACTGCCCCATGGGACAGCAAGCAGAGAGGTCCATCACGCTTCAGTTCCATGGAGCTGATCACAGCATGAGAAAAGGAACATGTTCCTTGAGAAGGTGATCCTGGTCCAGCCAGGATGCCCCTTTGTAGAAGGAGTAGCTTCCCTCAGACCCTGCCAGTGTTAGAACAGCCCAAGTTGTGGATCTGGAGCAGAGTAGCTCTCTTATAGAGAGCTGGTGTGTTCCAGCTCTACATGTCCCTCCCTAAATGTTACTGCACAAGGTTTGATGGGGGGCCATGACAGGGGAGGTGTGCTGTGTGCTGCAGGGACCCTTCTGCCCTAGAGAAACTGGGTGATGGAGGAACCTCCAGTCCAGCAGCTCCTCGACAAAGTCTGGCTGTGAGCCATGTCCCATCTGCTGTGTAGATCAGAGAGATGGAGGTAGTGTTGGTGGGTTGGTGGGGGGGAGCAATATTACAGCAGATTTGCGGAGGAAAGGGAAGCAGTTGAGAGCCCGGAGGTCTCCTCCAGAAGAAGCACTAGCTGCTCTCCACCATCCTGCTCTGCAACAAGAGGTGGCAGGGGATGGATGAGTGATCGTGGCATATCTGTCCCTCTCCCCACATCCCACACCAGTGCACAGAGCCCGACAAGCTGAGGGTTCATCCAGACTAGAGGAGCATGTCCTGCCAGCTGTACTTCTTCCAAGAGGGAGGCTTAACTCTTGTGCTCACAGGAAGCCAAGTCCTGTGTGGGATTTACACTCGCATCGCTGCAGAAACATTCCTGGAGACCATGCAAACCTCTGCTCCTTGTTGATCTTCCTCTGGCCAGGCAGACACTCCGCTTGGGTCCAGGCATGTGCTCAGACTGCGTTGCCTGGGAGAGCTTTAGATGCATTCTTCCTCCAGGAGGGAGCACGGGGTGGTTTTGCAGGCTGGGCTCTTCACAGGCTCAAACATGGAGAAAGGAGAAGCAGCAGCAGCTCTGGGGATAAAACTTTAAAAAATACTCAAGTGTGGTGACTTCCAGACCAAGGACTCTGCATACGCCTTTGATGGGGATTGACTCTCTCGGCCCTACCTGTGCACGTTCCTCACAGCTCTCCATCTGGGGCAGGAAGGAAGAGGCTGCCAGCACCATCATGTTCAAGCCCCAAGACCCGCCCACCATGCAGTTAAACTTTCTTCTGCTGGTTGCTCAAAACTCAGGTATGAAATGCTGAGCTGGGCCATGGGGTGTGAGGTCTTTGAAGGTTTCCAATCAACCCTAGATGAATGGCCACGACCGGGCTGTGATGGAGTGGATCTCCTCGTCGCCTACAGAGGCAGGAGGGGGAGTCTTCTCTTTGGTACATCCTAAATGGACATTACACAAATTGTGCACATTGGTTCAGTTTAAGCGTAGTATTTGTGAATTAAGTTATCTGATGCTTCGCATGAAAACTTCAAAAAGGGGAGGGGGGAATTTTAACTGGGAAAAAGCCTATGAAAATATACTGGAATTATGGTAAAGAAACTGACGTTCTGCTGTATATTGACAGAATTATTTTTATTAAAATACACATCCCTGTGCAAGAGCCAGCATGGAGCCGTGTGCTTTGTCAGCCCCATACACGGGGTTTCTCAACATTTTCATTTCTCGTTGGCAATAGCATCTTGTAACACCTTCCACATTTTGTTGACACAGCACTTTCTGCAGGTCAAAAACTTCCAGATTAGCTGTGTGCTATGGCAAGAATTGTTTTTTCTCCTTGTGCATTGTGTTCTCCATTTGTAATATTCTGGTTGGGGGCCTATGTGGTTTTGGTTTGCAACAGTGTTTAAAACAAATGGAGGAAATCATCTTCGCAACCCTCCAATGTGAATGATTGGGAAAGGCTGCTGTGTTTAAAGAGTGTCTGAAATAGAGTGGGGCTTTCTATCCATGAGCTTGCCACCTTTGCATTACGCATGGTGCAGGTCCATTTTTTCTTTCAAAAGACAATGTGGCCATCACAGCCCTCTATGTTACGTGCTCTCAAGGTATAACTCTGGAGCTTTATGTCTATAAACAGCCAGGCGCCACCCATGCCTGGTGGGTTTGTCCCCCAAAATCTGATTCTGCTTCAGCTTCCCTTTCCACCACTGCATCATCCCATGGTGCTTATGATTTGTGGGATGGGTTTTTCCTGTCCCCTACCTACATTTAATACTCTAGAAAACAACAGTCCTGCCTGTTTCCTAGTCACGAGTGTGAAACACCGATGAGGCTTTAGTCTGAGAATCAGTTCATGGCACTTACCACTGAGGGGATTGTGTCCTCACCCTCTGGGCACTGCAGACATTGGTTTCCATCTCCCTCACTTACCTTGCAGCAGCCACTAGCATATTTGAAAATTGATAAAGGATTTAGGTCTTCTCCCTAAACCCTCCACTCCAACCACCTAATTTTGGAGACCCAGCAGTGCCCAGGGGGCAGAAAGCATGCTGTAAGGACAAAAAGACTTACTTGTGGGTAAGGGTAACCTCATCTATGGGTCAAGACCTCGCCCCACTATCATATTGTCAAAGATGCATGCAGTGATTAGGCACAGTTTGTGCCAAGCCTGGAGAAACACGAGCCCGTGGCAAAAGGGGCATTCAGTCACACCATGCCCTGGGCTTGCAAGATACCTCCTTGGGCTGAAGAATCAGGAAAAATTCAAAGAGCAACTTGTGGCAATGAGTCTTTATTATTTTTATATATTCATTATAAATATTTGCTCCACTGGGGACATCTTGGGAGGGTAGTAACAGCTGAGCAACTTGGTGGCCACCATTACACTAGTCCTGGGGTGGTCCAGGCTGGCTCCAGCTGCAGTAACGGTGCCCACTGCCATGGAACCCTTCAAAGAAGCGCCATGAGCACTGTCAGCTCCCTCCAGAGACAGGAGGACTGGATGTGTGAGTCAGATGGTGGACAGCAGAAGGAGGATTTTTCCTTTGAAGGTTTTGTATGGCTCTCTTCACCCAGAGCTTCTTTGGGTCAGCGCAGACCACATCACCAGTGGCTGCCACAATCCTGCATTAAGAAAGTGAGAAAAGAGAGTAAAAACATGAATTGTGAGCTGTTCCTTCCCCAGGCACTACTTCTCCCCTCCCTGTGTGCAGCCCCATCCTGGATGAAGGCTTGGAGCCATCTCCAGCAGCCTGTGCCCTCCTCAGGCTGATGGTCCATGTCTGAGTCTTTCAGGACCAACTGGCATTAGCAGAAAGCGTCAAAAGCAAGGTTTTTTTCCCCCCTCTGCCCACTCTACAGAGCTGTTTTCTACCACAGCCCTGCCCAGGTCTGTGCTCCCAGCCGGGACCAAGCTGTTGGTAGGCACAGGAGAAGCTGCTCTAGCTCTAGCCATACCGCAGTGCAAACCCCAGCAGTACTCACACAACTGCAGGCAGGGAGCAGTCTTGGGGCGTCTTGTAGAAGCTCTTCATGCGTCGGACATACTTCTGCGCATACATGTCACAGCATTCAGTGGGCATGATGTGGGCTGTCAGGGGAAAAGAAGCATGTGAACACCCTAATTGCATCACTAGACAACTGCACTGCAGGATATTGAGCATGTGATGGGGGATGTGGAGCTTCTTGGCAGCTCCCACAGCACCTCGCAGTAGGGATTGGTTTCCCTTCGTGGCAGCAAGCACAGGAATGGGAAACGTGGACATTAGGGGGGAGGGGAACATGTGGGACCCATAGCCCACATTGCTGCAGTGTATGGTGAGGTCGGGGTGCCCAGCCAGGGGAAGACATTTTGGGGGTTTCCAAGGTTGGGGGCACAAATTGCAAGGTATTTCGGGAATCTCCAAACTGCTGCAACAGACTCCCCCCTCCAAGCACTTGCTCATGAGGCTGAGACCTGGGGGATGGCTGCCAGAGGCTCCTCCAAGTTCCTGCAGCATCTCCGCAGGGTTGGCTTTGCTGAGGCCACCCAGTACACTCTCCATCCTTCCCAGGATGTGCCACCCTGCCCTGACTAGGGGCGTGCACCTCCTGTCAGCAGTGCCATCCATGCTCCCCACCTGGGTTTCTTGCCCTGACCTCCCCAGTGGGGACAGGCTGAACCCAGCCTGCAGCACTGGCCCATTGGGTGCCTTACCTGCGATGTGGTGCAGGGAGAATGTGAGGAGCAGGATGAGCAGCAGGATTGTCCTTGCAGCGAACATGATGGCAGTGTGGGGGTTCTTCTTCCGTCCTGCTTCGTGCTACCTTGCCTGGTGTCTGTGCCTTTAGCTTTCACCATGCTGTAACTTATCCTCTGCATACCACCCACTTAAACCGCTTTTCCCCAAATTTCAGACATGTTCTAAGAAGCCTCTACAGACAAGGGGATTTCTGACATTTATTCTGAGGGCAGATCCAGTGGCTGGTCAAAAAGGCTGAGGATTGGGGCGACCACTTCTGCTTTCTGCAGAAGAGCCACAGGGCTGAGAGGGACTTCCAGGAGGCTTCAGGGGAAGCAAAATTTACTCAGGAAAGCAGACTATAAACAGCATTCTGTGACGACAAAACATCAAGTCTAATGCCTTCTTCTTCATTTCTAACAGGAGAGACAACCCAAAATCTCTGAGCAACTACAGATCAGTGACAGGTTTAGCTGGTTTGCCTGAGTCATCAAAAGCGAGTGACTGATGAGTCCCCTCCAAACCAGCCTCCCCAACCACCCTGCCCATACCAAGGTCATTGGGTTAGGCACTGAAGCACTCAGCATATGACGGGATGGGATGGGATGGGATGAAAAAGCCACACTGGACTGAACTAGGAGGGGTCCCAGAGCAAGTGGTGACAGAGATGCTTTTGGTGGGTTCAGGAGACTTTATAGAAGGGGAAGAAATGGGACAGCAGAAGTGGGGTGTCTACGACTGAGCCCAAGACTGAGCCCAAGCATTGCCTCCACCTCCCAGTCTGGTGATGGGATTGACATGGGAGGGTCAGAAGGATGGAGGTGTGTAGTTATCAGTGTACAGACAGGTCATTTCTTCAGGGAGATGGGACAAATCCTGCCACAACCCCAGGAGAGTCATCCCAGACCCCAGAGAGGATCCCAAGGGCAGCACCACACAGCACTGGTGGACATCAGCCCAGCTTCCATGCAGAGATCTGCTCCCCGGGAAGGTGAGATGCAGCTTCAAGGAGGGGTGGGACCTGGTGGGAACCCAAATGGGATGATGCTGACTGGGAACATGGGAGAGGACCTGTCTGTGGCTTGGGAATGAGGCAAGGCAGGGTTCTTGGAGGAGAGAAAGGTGGAAATTGACTTCCTTGAAGATCTCATGATTGTGCGACTTCTCTAGAAGAAGAAAGGAGAAGGAAACAAATCAAATGTGCTGACGACTCTGTTTTGGAAGAATGGTCTGCAGGCCATTGGGTCTGGTGACCTGGCACAGTAGCAGGGTGGGCATGCAGAGAGCTGGGCACAGTACCACTGGTTTCTAATGATGCTTTCCCCAGGCAAGGGCTCTGCAGGGAGAAGACACCTGATACACAGTCCCTGAGCCCTCTTTAAAGCCTCTGCATCCCCCAGGATATCCCGCCTGCCTTTTTGCAGCTCCTGCCACCTCCCCAACGTGTAAACCCACCAGGGTCACACCACCTCCCAGACATCAATTAAAAGCGAAGGGCTGTAATTAATGGTGGAACTGAGCAGATGGTTTTCTCCAGCCAACATCTCCTTACACAGGAAATTTCATGTGCCAAGCTCCAAGCTCACTTTTCAGGCTCTTCTGAGGCACATGGCCACTGCTCCTTTCCCCTAGCTAATTAACCCTGTCCTATCAGAAGCATTAGTAGATGCCTCCACTATCTATTCCTCTTAAAGCAAATGAGTGCATGTGGGGTATTTGAAGGCCTAGAGAGGCCCCAAGAGGTTCTCTGGAGGACTGGGCTTTCCCCTGGTATCGCTGCCCCAGCTGTGGACATTTGGGCTTGGCTTCAGTCTCCTCCAGCCCCTTCCAAACTGCCACACTCAGGTGCCCCTGATGACCTCACAGGCCACCTCCACCAGTGGCAGAGTATCCTCCCCATATGTGGAGCTCCAGGGCCTCCTCCAGGTTTGTGTGATTAGGCAAATGCAAAAGCCACCTGTGTAGAGAGAAGAGGAGGGACAGGCTGTGCACATGATTTTATTGATGTCTAAACCAACTGCAACCTCACTATAGTTGAATGCAGCCCTCTCTAGAGGAAAACTTTATCACCATCAACCATGGCCAAAAAGGCAAAGGCAAAACTGTAACAATAACCAACTTCCGTAAGTCCACCAGAGACTTCTTCCAGTGCTATGGCTAGGAATAGGAGAATTGGAAAAGGCAATGTGTCAAGGGAAATAGTATAACAAACTCTATGATAGAGGCCATACAGTGAAAAGACCTTACAAACAGAGGTCAAATCTAGATCTCAAATGCTGATACAAAACCAGTTAGCATTAGATGATCTATTAGAGGCCAGTGGAGGGGTTTGTGCTCTCATTAACACCGTGTAGACCAAGACAGAAGAATAGGAACAGATGTAATGACAATCCAAAGCCGCCTAAAAATTTTTCATAAAATTCAGAACCCATTCCTTTTTCTGGGTAGCATTGACACCAGGCATGGTTTGCAAATGTACTTAAAATATTGTTCAAATCTGCATGTATAGGGCTAATGGCTATAATATTAAACCTCATGTCTGTTCAACTCATTACTGGTTGTGCCAAGATTGTATGTCTAAGCAGCGGGCAATTCCACAACAAAGAGAAAGCTGATGGCAATGGAAATCGATGAGAGAGAGAAAGAAACTAAAGCCAAAGAAAACCAACTCTTTAATATCACAGAATCACAGAATCCCAGACTGGTTTGGGTTGGAAGGGACCTTAAAGCTCATCCAGTCCCAACCCCCTGCCAGGCTGCTCCAAGCTCCATCCAACCTAGCCTTGAACACTGCCAGGGATGGGGCAGCCACAGCTTCTCTGGGCACCCTGTGCCAAGGCCTCAGCACCCTCACAGAGAAGAACTTCTTCCCCAGATCCCATCTCAGTCTCCCCTCTGTCAGGTTAAAGCCATTCCCCCTTGTCCTGTCCCTACAGGCCCTTGTCCAAAGCCTCTCTCCAGGTTTTTTGTAGCCCCTTTAGGCACTGGAGTTGCTCTAAGGTGACCCTGTAGTCTTCTCTTCTCCAGGCTGAACAAGAAATGTCTCCTTTTCTCAGCCTGTCTACAGAGTCTGTCTTGGTCTCCAGCCTGTCTTGTAGCCCTCCCCTGGCAGCTGTGCTGTAGCCTTCCAGGACAGCAGGTCCTGAGTTACCCAGATCTTACCACAGAACACACAGCCACTGTCCCAAACAGGTGCCCTTCTCCTGTCCTTGGTCTGGACCCTCTGTCGGAAGCTTCTAATGCACATCATGGCCTCACAGCCCCATTCCTGTGCCTATCTGCAGGTGACAGCAGCTGCAGAGATCTGTGCTGGTTGGAGAAGTCAGCCCTGAAGGATGGCCCAAGCCCCAGTGTACTGGATACCATAGAGCTGGCAGGGAGCCATGTGGCAGGGGCTGGTGGGACTCACATGCACCATGGGATGGGAAAAGAGGCCTCTCAATGGGCTAAGCTAGGGCTGAAATCGCAGTGATGCTGGTTCTGTGCTGGCACATCTCTGCCAGGAGCAGATGCTAGAGAAGGTGGATTAAAGACCAGGCTAGAGGTGAGGTGTTGGGCTCCCTGGCACCCTGTGCTCACTCCCTGCACAATGCCGGGCTGGATATCCCCACACAGAGCCCTGAGGTTGATGCTGCAGCCATGCCACAGCTGCCAGGAGAGGTCACCAAGACCAAGCAAATAGGGTCCCTCCATGACCCTGAAGAGCAGAGGCAAAGGTTTGAAAGGTTTCCTCAAACTGAATCATCTCCTGGTGCACCCAGGAGGCAGCAGAAAGAGCGCCCATCCCACCCCAGCCCCTTGGTTGGTTCTGTGTCTCTACATGACAGGCAGCAGCACAGCTGCTGAGGCTGGGAGGAGAAATGCCACCACCACTCTCCCATACCACAAGAACTAAAGCTTTATTGGTGGCTGTGCTCAGCAGGCAGGTGCTGGTGGGGCCGGCAGCACCCCAGGAGCTGGCGCCCAGCTGGTCATTGCGGTGCAGGGCTCTGGGGAGTCAGTGCCCACCCTCAGCAGTGGTGACCTCTGTAGCCCATCCCAGGAGGATGACTGCAAACCTTCCTTCCCACCAGGACGTTGGGTAGCCTATACCAGGGCACCCACTCTACATCATGGGACACAAAGTCCCTTCCTATTTTGAAGTCTTTCAACTTTTTTCTCCACCCAAGTGACCTCTGGGTTTGCACAGACCTTGGTCTCATGCCTGGTCTCAAACCTCCCAAGAGGAAAGGTGAAGCTTGGTGAGAAACAACAGATAAAACACCACATACGTCCATGCCATCCTCCCTACCCTTCTCTCCTGCTCCTCTCCCTTTGGCCCTGCATGCTGTCCTTGATGTCCTACAAGCAGCTTATACTGCAGCCCAGTGCCTCTAGAGCTTGTGCAGAGCCTTCAGGAGCTGCAATTGACTGCGAGTCCTTACCTCCTACCTCTGCCTTGTAGAACTGGCCAGACAGTCATGTCCTCTCTCTTCACATTGGAAGACAGCCACCCATGGACTGCGCCATGCAGACCTGGCCTAGTCCTGTCCCCAGAGCCTCTGACCTGAACCATGAACTGAACCTATGGTGACAGCGCAGCAGTGGGAAAATTGCCAGGACTTACACAATTGCTGGGGAAGAGCACTCCTTGGGAGCTGTGAGGAAGTCCTTCAGGTTAGCCAGCCGTAGAGGGGACTCCTGTAACTGAAGCGGCAGACAAACAGTGTGTGTGGGACTGGAGAAGACAAAGAGAGACAGTGAATGCTGGCTTTGGAAAGCAGTCTTTAAGACCTTCCCCCATGATGCAACTGATGCATCCCCCTGTTCTGCAGATGATGCCATGAGGACCCCTAGGTGCCCTGCTCCATTCCCGGGGCTGGAGGATGCTTCAGTTTATCCCCAGCACTGACAGCCCTCAGCCAGCTTTGCCAAAGACACCCAGCCCTGGAAACATCCTTCCCTGCACCACAGGACATGCAGCCATGCCCCAATCAGGGAGTTGCTCCTCCTGCCATCAACACTGTCCCTGCTTTACACTGCAGTTTCTTGCCCTGACCTCCACAACAGGACAACCCTCAGCCCTGACCCGCAGCAGGGGCTCATGAGCTTTACCTGCATCACAGCACGGGGAGAGGGTGAGTAGCATGGCGAGCACCAGGACCATGCTTGCACTGAGCATAGTGGCAACATGAGGGCCTTTCCTCAAGGGTGCTGCTCTGCCTCCTCCTTGGAGCTCAGCTGTGAGCTTAGGCAAGGCAGTGCTGCAATAGCCCTTTTCCAAATAATTTTGACCAACTTCAAGTGAAAGCCCTGTGTGCTTCCTTTGACCCAGCGGATTTCCATGTCACGTGGGATCTTCAGGGTAACTGACTGCGGTGATACCTAGAAAGAGCTTTGTACATCGAGGGAAAGCCACAGGGTCTGAAAGGGAAGTGAAATCCTTCTCTGCAGAGGCGTAACCCCAAGGGCTCTCAAATCCACATAAAGGGGATTCATGATGACTTTCCCTGCAAAGTCACTTATTAGCCCCAGAGCCAACAAAGGCTTGCTGGAGATGGCTGGATGGCTTCTGAACTCGATGGGAAGCATAAGTGGAAACGCAGTGACTGCTGCTGCCATCAGCCCTCTGTGGCTCAAAAGATGCAAGATGTCAAATACCTCCAGAAATTGCATCACATTGCATGCTGTTTCTATGGAGAGGAATACAAGCTTTCCACCATCTATCTTTGTTTATAGCTGGCAAGCACGGGGTGAAGGGAGAAGGGGTTGCAGCCAAGCCCTCCCTTGCACATGAGGCTGGCTTAGCCCCTTAGCTTCAGGGCAGGAGGCTGAATCAGGCCAAGGGAAGTGGAAGGAAGAGCTGGTGTCCACAGTTCTAAGGTGTTTTTCCAACACCTTCCTCCCTTCACAGCCTTGAAGCCTGCAGGGATCTGAGATAGGGGGTCAACTTCTCTGTGTTAATATGGGGACAGTTTCCCCTCACTGTGCTCAACTTCCCTTCCTTACTCAGCCACTCAGAGCACCAGACCCTTCTGCAGCTCCCTGCCAGGTATCCAGGCATGCACAGCCCCTGCTCTGAAGCTTGTTGTCCCATTGCCTCTTTTTTTCCAGGCTATAAACAGATGCATGGATCTGCATTCCATGCAGATCCCTGGACACCACAGTTCCCCCTCATCCACTGTGAGGCACCTAAGGGGCACCTCAAGCCCTTCTTCACATTGTCACCCCTCTGCCCCTTTGGAGCAGGACATTATGCCCTGGACTGCACCATCCCTGGATGTCTATTCAAAAACCTGGGGGAAACCTACACAATGCTGAGAAATGCTCAGGACATGTCCAGGTCTCCTCAACTCCAGCTGCAGTGGCAGACACATCCTGCTGATGGTGGCTCAAGAAGCTTAGGCAGGGTATGCCAAGGCTCTTCCCAACCTAGTAGACACGATGAAAATACACACACAGACGTGTGCAGCTGCTCTGCTTTGGCTCAGCTCTTGTGCCAAGATGGAGACTCCTCATCTCAGAAGCACGGCTTAGCCCAGGAGGAGATGGCGTGTAGCAGCTGTGTAGCAGCCAGAGGACTAAAAATAAAGCATTTCTGGACAGGTCCCACAACCCCTAAGGACAGTGCTGCTCCTTCCTGCATGCATTCAGCCCAGTAACTCAGTGTCTCTCTGGGCTGTAATAAAATCCTTGTGCCCTCCTGCTGATCCCCCAAAGCATCTTTCCTTTTCCCCCCAGCTTTACAGGTGCTCCCTTTCCTTCTCAGCCACTTCCCCACCTTTGCTCTGCCCCAGGCTCCCTTCCTGCAGACTTGTGTGCCTCTACAAGAATGCCTCCCCACACCTGGGCCATGGCAGCTGGGACCAGAGCAGCCTCCCATCCCACAAGACCATCCCAGCACGCAGCCTTTTGGAGACCACAATGCTCTGAGCTGTAGCCAAACTGGCAACACTGAGCTGAGGACATGGGCCATATTGCTGCTCATATTGCCACTGCCTGAGGGCTGGACCCTGTTCAACACAGAAGGATTTTGGGGATGGACTTGCTGCAAGCCCATGGCATGTCTCCCCACGGCCTCAGGCTTCACCCAACCACTCCATTCATGGAGGATGCTTTAGGTGGGCAGCCAGGGCAGCACAGTGCTGGTGGCTGAACAAATACAGGGGCTCCCTGCAGCCAGTCAGGGAAGAGACTGCTCTGGATGGAGAGGAGCTTGAGAATTAAAACTACCATTGGGGGCCTGCTTCTGCAGGGTTGTGCCTGCTTATCTGGCAGAAGGTCTGGCCTGGGATGCTCTGCTTCCCCTTTCTCAGGTCTTCAAGCCATCAGTATTGCAGCCAGACAATTCACAATTCCCTGGAGATCCTTTGATGTTTATTCTTTTACTTTTGGGGAAGGGAAAGGCTGGTATGCTGTTATTAACTGATGAGTGCTGGAAAGCCCCACTGCTGGCCCAAGTTTTGTTTTCATTTGGATGGGCTCTGAAGAATTTGCTTGTTTACATAAAAAAACCAACAGTGTCCTTTTGATCCTGCAAGAGAAGGAAGAGGAGGGAAGCTTGGGGATACCTCAGGTGCAGCCTTTGCCAGCAGTGGTGCCAGTGGAGGGAGGAAGGAGCTGGGCATAACACGCCCCATGCTTGGAAATAAGCTCTCAGCAAGTAACTGAGCATACCCAGCTGTTCGGGAAAACAGCCTCACTGGCACTATGCTACTCAGGAAGCTGGGCTGCCAAGGCAGGAGAGGTACTGGCTGAGCATCACCAGGAAACCTCTCTGCAGGGAGGCAGTGGGAGGGTTAGGAATAAGCTTTTCCCTATTAACTTTGGTTCTACCCAGTCACTTTGAGTCTTCTCCATTTAGAATATGAAACATTCTAGGTTTTCTTCCATTTAAACCTCCACTTTCTGAGTGTAAAGCCCCTCCATATTTCTCTGGGGTGCTCACTCAAGGGTCTTCCCAGTTCCATTTTGAAGCTCTGGTTGACTCAGGATAAAATCACAAACCAAAAGCAATGCTCTTGTTGCTTCCCGGAATCAGCGTTCACCCTGTGACTCCAGGTAAAACCGTGCCAGGTCCTACATCCTGGAAAGACAATTTGAAAAGAGGAAAACAAGAGTGTCTTCCAAAGCCTGCTTCCTATAGCTGGACACTGGGGACAAGCAAGTACTGGAAGCTGCTGATCCAAACCACATCCTGTGCCGTAAGTCCTGCTTGGTGCCATGAGACGCAGAGGTTGCAGGAAGGACATACCCAGGAGCCCTTTCCCAGAGGATTATCTGCACTAAATCACTGGGCAAGCTCACCCACTGGCACAAACGATGGAGCAGAAACCCACCATGGCCAGGCTGGGAACCCTCACCACAACAGCCAAGCAGAGAAGCTGGGGGGGATGCATCTGAATGGGAAGCAGCCACCTCACTAAGGAAGTGAAAACAAGTTTGTAATTCTGGTTTTTGTGCATTTTTCAAACACACTGAAAAAGGAGACATTTTTCCATTTTTTCCTCCAATGGGGTTGATCAACTGACTGCAGGTTAAGTGAAGGCTGGATCTGGGGTGTCAGGAGGAGCTGCTGCACCTGAGGGAGACTGAGCCAGAGATGCTTCTGTGTCAGGTAGCGCTCAAGGACAAGGATGTTTGGTGAGGACTTCAGCCTCCTTTTTAAAAGCCTGACCTTTTTTGAGCTCCTAGAGTCAAAGGCAGTGGTGTGAAGCCTTGTTGCTCACCTCCACTCCTGAGATGGTCACTGAAGGGGTATGACCCTGGAGAGTCCCCACAGCCTCTGCGGTTACCCAAAGGGGGACCTCAGCTACAAGAGCAGCCCTTGCAGTGATGTGAACATGCACACATCCCTCATAAAAGTAGAGATTAAGCAAACCCAAATCATGGAAGAACCATAGCTGTACAACTGGAGAGCCAAAGCAGCTAAGGGGACATCCTGCACTCTACCAAGTCAGCATCATGAAAGCAATGGTAGGTTAGCTTGGCTGGAGGATGACCTAAGCACGAGCATGCTGATGCAACATTTCACAGGAAATCCACCATGCCAAGTGGGAACAAGCATTTCATACGACACAGTGCAAGTCTCAAACCAGAAAGGACAGAGTCTGCTGGGTGTCTGCTTCTCAGGAATAACTGTGTCCCTCATACATCACCCGCAGACAAGTCAGGGCTTGGAGAAGGCAATGGCAGAGGTCCAGACTGCAGGGAGCAGTGAGAGGGGACAAGCCAAAGGTGACCAACACAAGAGGGATGTGGACCTACTCAAGTGAGTTCAGAGAAGGCCACAGAGATGCTGTGAGGGCTGGAGCGCCTCTGCTCTGGAGACAAGCTGAGAGGGCTGGGATTGTTCAGCCTGGAGAAGAGAAGGCTCTAGGGAGACCTTAGAGCAGCTTCCAGTGCCTAAAGGGGCTGCAAGAAACCTGGAGAGGAGGTTTTGACAAGGGTCTGTAGGGACAGGACAAGGGGGAATGGCTTTGAACTGACAGAGGGGAGATTAAGATAAGATCTTAGGCAGAAGTTCTTCCCTGTGAGGGTGCTGAGGCCCTGGCACAGGTTGCCCAGAGAAGCTGTGGCTGCCCTATCCCTGGAACTGTTCAAGGCCTGTGCGACCCCTGCATAGGTGAAAGTGGCCCCTGCCTGTGGCAGGGGATTGTAACTGGATGAGCTTTAAGGTCCCTTCCAACCCAAACCAGTCTGTAAGTCTATGATTCTCTAACCTCAGCACAGGCAGTGTCCTCACCAGTGAAGTCCCACAGGGTCTGAGCATAGTGGCAGAGCCAGGTGCTGGTAACAGGGTCTGTCTGTGGTCCCAGACAGACCAAAGTGAGAAACTAGGTCCATGATCTACTTGGGAGGCTTAGGGGCATCCATTCACCAGCCACAGGAGAAGGGGAGAGAGACAGGGCTACAGCACCACAGGGTCTAGCCAGCCAGGAGACAAGATACCTACAGCATATGTTCAAGGTCTATCCAATAGCAGGGCTAGGACATCAGACCAACACTTTACAATACATCCAAAGCAGGTATTGGAAGCTCAAGCCTGAGCTTAAATGGGGCTCCTGGACTTTGTGCAGTGGGTGGGGGTGGCAGACCCCACGTGAAGGTGGTCGGGGTGATTAAGGCCAATTAGTGCCCTCGAGGCCTGCCAGTGCGCCATCTGATGGATCCTGTGGGAATGTGAGGGCATAGAGGCGAGCCAATGTGGAGTCCCAGTGATGCCTTGTCCTCGTGAGGTCAACCAAATCAGCTAGATAATGAAGTGGTGGAGAGGGTTTGCACTGATGCGGAGTTCGAAAACAAAGATGTGGGTCAGGAAGGCACCAGAAGAGGCATGCCATGACCACAGCCTCCCTGTCTCTCACAGGTTTTGGGGAAACATTGAGGCAGAAGCATGCGTCTGGCACAGTAGGTGCAGAAGACAAGCCTTGTCCCACCTGAGCATGACAGACTTGGCATTGGTTATCTCCTGGACCAAATTCTACAACCGTGGCAGACCATGCACCTCCAGGAGGAATACAAGAAGGTGCATGGCTGGACATTCTTTGCACAGGATCTTTTCCCTGCACTGCCAGACTTAGAGAAGCTGGGGAGCAGCAGCAAAACTGGTGAGCATGTGACTCCAACTGGCCGAGGGATTGACCATGCATTCCAATGCTCCCCAGGAGCCACAGCCCCTGGCGGCCCCATGCTGGCGCTCACTCCATGTGTTGGAAGAGATTCATTGCTGTCGGGGCTGCCTTGTTTACACAGCCCCCCTCCTGTGTAACAGAGAGGAGAAACGAACTTCTTATCCCCAAAATGACCTTTCTGATTCATGGAGGGAAAATTTTTCACAGGACTTGCCATCTTCCATGCTTGTTGGTGGTGATGGAGTATGGCTGGGACCATGCTCTTGGGAGATGCTCACTCCTGACCCTCTTGCTCCTTCCAGCTCCCCACTCCAGGCAAGTCCCTGGGCGCTCACTCATGTGTTGCTTTCCTGCCTCTCTTCCCAACACTAGAGAGGGGCACACAAGGGCAGCTCAAGCCCTGGCTGGGGGTTGAGAGGTCCTAGCTCAGCCGTTGGGCTCTTACTCCCTCACAGAACAGACTTAGAGCTTAATGTTTGATTTCTGTGGGTAGCTGTTTGGCTGCAGCTTTACTTAAACAAAGCAAAACCCCAGCTGTTTGTTCAGTACTGCTTTAGCAGGACGGGAAATGCAATTCCCTGTGAGAAAACATACTCCCTGCAAGATTTTGGCAAGACTGAAGCCCTTAAACAGTGGAGCAATAGCCCAGCCACATCAGCTGTGTCTGCTTTGCTGTCTCTCGGCAATGCTGGGATTCCTCCCATGGTGCTTAATCACACACATGCACCTCCAAAGCTCTACAGGGACCAGGCTTGGGAATCCAGCCCTGGGCTGGATCCCCTGAGGACACATCTTTAACATAAAGACTTTATTACTTTTACTTCTATAAAAAGGTACAGAACAGACATCTCACACACACTCAGATACACTTGATACAGCAATGAATCAGAGCTTGACAATAGCCACACTGTACAGTGAATGACATCTTAAGCTGTGGAGCTGAAACCAAATCAGTGTCCTTACAAATACTGATCGAAGCGATCACATCACCTGGTGCTCACTCATCTTCCCAGCATTGCCTTCAGCTGAGGACTTCATCTGTAGCCAGACAAGACAAGTGTCCATCCCATTTGCTGTAGTGCCTGTAGAGTGACCCAGCTCTCTTGGATATCCACAGCCACCCAAGCCCAGCAAGAAAATAGACAAGGCACAATGTTTTCCAGTGTTCCCAGAAAGGTCTTGACCCCGCAATGCTCCAGTAGCAAGGACAGGACATTACATACACTCAAGTCACTAGAAAACTCTACTATAAAAAGAATATTTCTTCTATATGTGCTTCATACAAAAATAATGCCACAGGACATGGCCTCATGAAGTGTGAGGCTGAGAGCTCAGCTGTGCAGGAGCAGGGTGGGTAGCACCACTGACAGCCCCTGATTGACCCTCCAGGTAAGCCAACCCCAGCTGGTGTCACACAGCTGGGCTGTCACCCAAAATTCCTGATTACAGTTAATTTGATTGTGTTCTGCACTTGCAAAGCATGAGATCAACCCCTGCCCTCTAGCAAGTCAAAAATATACAGATATAAGGGATTGAAAGATGGCAGAAAACAAACACCATTGCAGTCTATCCTCTCCACCTCCAGGGCTGGATGGATGCCCTGATGGTGCAATCTGATGGATCTAATAGGCCACCTTCCTCTAGCCCTGCTTTATAGCTGGGCCCTCCTTTTTGCTTTGATTATGTTTCTTTTTATGAGTTTTTGCTTTCTTCTTTTTTTTTTGCATGCATACTTCTGATTCACTGAGGCTGGTTAGAGGAGGATCTGACCCTTGATACTTATCTCTACCTACAAAGCATCATATTGTGAAGATCTTTGCACACTCCAGCAAAATTCATACTGGAGTCAATGTTTAATAAGGGCTTTCAGGAACAGATCACAGATAATAGAAAAGGCTTATAACATACAGTAGCATCTAGATGTGTAAAAATCAAAACCAATTTGGGTTAATAAAAACAGCCTGATACTATTACAGTGTATTAACAGCCTGGTGATCAGTCCTACCCACAAAAGAAAAATTGAAATTCAGCTGAAGTGCACAACTATGAACAGGCATTTTGTCCTTTCTTGTAGACAGCAAAAGTGCTTATTTCTAGGTGTTCTGAGAGTGTACTTCCTGGGTTTTGTGCTTGCAGAGAAAAGCAAAACCCCTCCCATGTTATCACAAGAACAGCAAAATTACTGGGTGACTTCTTGTTTTTTCCCCATTTGCAAAGGCTCATCCACATTATCCTGCCCTAGTACTGGACACAGCTGGACATGGCCCATCAGTTGGCAGAAGGGTTTTATTGCAGTTGACTTGCCAAGAGCCAGGTCTCAGACTAAATTCCCAAGAAGAAATGCAGTTAGTGAGAAAGGTGGACTGATTTCAAGGAGACAGACTGTGGGCTGCCAGCTCCTCTGAACATGAAATCTGTAGCACAGACCTTCAATCCCCTAATCAGACGCAGTTTTCATCACGTCAGTCTGAAAACTAGGCCACCCCTTGTGTCTCCAGCAAGAGTAAATGGAGTATTTGATCAACCCAAGGAAAGCCAGCCCCCAGCTAACCACCAGCATCAGTCTTGGTCTGACCAAGCAGCCACCTGAAGCACAAAGAAAGCAGCTGCAGAGGGTTTAAGTGCAAGTTGTGTGGGTTTGGTGTTAAAATTGCCCAAGGTGGCTGAGCCTGAGTCTGGCAGCATGGGTGAGTCAATAGCTTCTCAGCTGGGCCATCATGAAATGCAGGAAAATCCCCAACAGTGATTTGGAAAGTCATATCTGCCCACCACCTGGCAAAGAGCCACCAAGCAGTTCTAGAACAGCAACAGCCTTTGTATGTAACAGTGGAGAAGGAAAAAGGGTCTCATTTATTTCCAAAATTGGTCAAAGATTAATTTTTTGGACATTCAGCTCTGCAAAAAAAATCAGTTTTCTCTGGTAGTTTTATTCCCTGCTTTCCTTCCTGCTGGTCACCAGTTCAACATAAACTTAGCTTTTCTGCAGCAACACACAGTTTGGGCCAAAAATGCCCATGCCATAAAGCATTCAGATTACTTCCATTGGATAGATATTATTTTGATGTCTCTCCTGCTGGTAAAGCAAGCCCTGCACCATTTCTCTTGACATTTCTTCTGTTTTGACTCCAAATTTTAGATATAGCCATACAGCAGCAACAGTGCAAACCATCAGACTGCACACCACAGAAACTGGGATGACAAAATGCATTTGAGATGTTGACAAGAAGCTGGGAAGAGGCAGAATATTCGGTCTTTCTGTAGTCATCTGTACTCTCGCTTGGCCTAAGAATGCTTGACTAGTGAAAATTAACATAACTGAAGGCTCTTGCTTTCCTACGGGTGATGAATAATCAAATGTTGTGGTACCAAAAGCACCTACAGAGGAACTGAAAACTTTGTTGGTATGGACAGAAGGACCTTTGTCTGTGGCAGTTGTGGAGTTTAGAGTAGGAACTGAAGCAGTTTCCACACTGTTCAGGATGGAGGGGGGATCTAAACCCCTAGAATCAGTGTCTGGTGCATTGGTTTTTGCACTTGTAGGGTCCAAGGATTCATTTATAGGAAGTCCAGGGTGGTCTGATCCTTTAGAAATGACCACGGGGTCTGAATTGGAGCTAGGAGAAGTCACGTCTCGAACATCAGACACAGCATTTGCAGCGTCTCCTACAGGTTCTTCTCTAGATCCTACAGCATTGTCAAAGCCATGCACAACAGTCTTGTGGAATGGGGTGGGCTGGCTGGAGATAATGCCTGTTGCAGTTGTTGAAGGTGCAGGAGATTTTAAGGAATCTCTTTTTGCTTCTGGAGTGACTTCAGAGCGGGCAGTGGCCTGAGATGGAGCTGTTACTGTAAGGCCAACATGTTTCTGAAAAACACCAGGCTCTTCTGAAGCCGCTGCTGAGGTGGCACCATGTGAAAGTGGAAAGGCTTCAGCCTTTTTTTGGTCTAGTTTCTCTACAATCTTCTTCACCCACTCTGCCTCTGGATCTGCACAAATCTCCACAGACTTCAGGGTAATAAATCTGAAAATAAAAAAGGATAACTTAGTGGATAAAGAAAACAGTGGTTTAGATGATCAGCATGATAAGGAAGGCATGCAGACAGCAACACTGACTCTCTCAAGCCCATAGTAAACATCACAGGCGTTGGATGGATTATTTATTTCAGAAAGGGCAGGTGCCTCCGAGGTCTGATTGAATGGTGAGCTGATGAGGAAGGGTTTCCCCTCCAAGAAGTTTTTCTCTTTTGAAAGCATTGTTCTGACGTTTGGATGCAGTGTTTGCCTTCAGCGCTCAGAGGAGGGAAGTTCTGCAAGCACCAGGTGCCCAGGGGCAAACATATGTGAAGACAAACCCCTCTGGTTTACTGAGTGAAATGAGACTTCGCAAGGTCAGCCCAGCAGGTTCACTCTGGAGCCACCTCCTGAGCTGCGATAAAATGGTCTTAATAGTGCCTCAGTTTCAGGATAAGCTGAAAACAACAATTAGCCTGGGGGGGAATGAAGCTTTTCTTAGCTCCAGACAAGCTCCAAGTCTTAATTCGTCCCAAGAGAAAACAACTGCTTTCACAGAAACATTTGAGCTCTCACCCTGTGTGCTTCCCTGAAAGTGCTGGAACCGGATGAGCTTTAAGCTCCCTTGCAACCAAAACCAGTCTGTGAGCCTATGATTCTATGATTCCAGTGCCCCATTCTGCCAGCAAGTACATCTGTTAGTCCTTTCCCCACTTATTTATCCCTACTTCACTCTGTGTGTGAGCCCATGATCTCACTTGAAGGCTGCTGGTCTTTAAATAGGGGAAAAAACCCTACCCACCCTTCTAATAAATACCAGCATTTGCTCTGTTTCCAGGCTGCTCCTTGCTCCAAAGCAAGGGCACAGGCTGACAGGGTGATGCTGAATCAGAGGTTTGGGCAGTGGGGTAGTGCTTACATGACAGCTTGTTTGGGGCAGCGGGGCTCAGTCCTGCGGTAGCTCCTTATCCGCTTTGCTGCTATCCCAGATGTAAACCCACCACACTCAGTTGAACACTTCAGAGGTGCTTTAGGTTGCCCTGAAATAAAGTATTCAACATATTAAATACTGGCTTTTTATCTGGTACTGTAAAAACTGGCACTGTTTCTTTTTTCTCTTCTCTGGGCAGGAGTCCAGAGCTTGCCATGAAAGTTTCTGATCCCTGCTAGAAAGAGTTGAAGAAAAATCCCATGAGGGCCACGAGTTTCTGTATCACCCAAACAGGTGATAAAATGTCCAGAAAACTACAAAAAAAAACCCACTGAAAATTGCAGGGCTCTTGGGCCTCCACTGAAGCTTGCCTTACAGGATCTGCAAGCACTGACTGGAGGTCCTTTGTGCAAGGACCTAGACCTGCAGGTCCCCTCCTCTTTGGGTCACAGGAGGACTGCTCTCAGCACAGTGCCCAGAAAACACATTTCTTCGTTCTCAAAAGACCTGCTGCAACTGTCACCAACAGGCTCTTGGTGCACGCAATGCAGACCAGAGAGCTTGTCCTCTCTTTCTCTGATCAGATGTATCAATTCCTCCTCACCTGGGAGTTCCCCTCCAGGTGAGCATCCTGCCTCTCTGTTTGCTTTTATGTGGTCTCCGAATGCTGCCTGAACTCAGAGAAAGGGTGCAGAGAAAGAACGTTTTGGTGAATGATACATTGCTCCATTTGATATCTCAGCAGTCCAGCTTTGCAGCAGTTTCTCACCAAACATCTCTTCCACCTCCTCAAGAAAATTCGGTTTTGATTTTGCAAAGTGTAAAAATAAACCTCACTTGACCCCTTCAAGGGGAAAAGCCAGTCACATCATAAAGGACCCTTTGCTCCTGCTCCTACACCAGCCTCTAACAAAACGCTTGCCAAGTGAGGGGAGGTTGCACAATACATCCTGGCAATTTGTTTCTGACATTCCAGGGATCAAGACTTAGGAAAAAAAGTCCTGATTTATCTTAGCCCCTCTCTAAAGAAAGCAGCTGGAGGCTGTCAGCCAGTCTCTACAAAATGTTGCTCAGATTCCCAAATGAATTTGGTGAATTTGATGCAGTTCATTTGGGAATGATCCAGCCACCAGGAGCAAGAATGAGCACCACTACAGGAACACCCTCAACTCTTTTGATCCATTTACTGAGGAAACCCATGGTTGCAAAGAAATCACAAGCAAATCTCCTGCGGCTCCTCGACAGAAGCGCATTTCAATCTCAGTAATGCTAAAGCAAAGCCATTTGTTCACACAATAATGTCTTCTCTGGCACTGTAGGGTCAAGAATACCCGTTCAAGGGAGACCAGCTTCCCAATTAACTCTCTATAGCCAGAGGACATACTGCTGGTGTGCTCCACTTTCAGAAGCACTGTTCAACAAAACAAGAGACAGAGCCATCCCTGTGGATAGAGGTGCATGGCAGGGAGTGACTGGGGACTGCTCCCAAAGGCCCTTCTCATCTGATAACCATTTTTCTGGTTTTGATTTTCTGATTTTTTTTGTTTTCTGATTTTCCTGTTATTGGCACCAATGAAAATGGTTTGCAATTAGCTGAATTCCTGGTGTGTTTTTCCCTGAGAGAGGGAGCTTGGAAAGCCCCCTCCAAGGACAAAGCAGTGTCAGAGGGAGCATGGAGCCAGCCCTAGTTGTCCCCCTCCTCTTGGGGCACACAACCCTGCTTTTCTGGCCTGCATCTGAATCTTTGCCAAAGGGACCTCAGGGGCACCTCGGATCTGAGAGACTCTCCACCCAGAACCACTGCTCCTCAGAGGCACCACTCGGGGGAGCCATTGGTACCTGCTTTTCAGCACGGTTTCTTAAGATACCCCAGCCAGGGAGCACCACCAGCCTTTCTTCCTGCAGTGCCCACCTGATTCCATCACTTTAGAGGAGATGGGTGCTTGCCACAAGGAAGCAGAGCTAGGCAGTACCGAACAGGCAGCGGGTTCCAAGGGTGTAAGCTGCCTGATGTCATTGTGCCCGCTTTACTCAGGCCAGACCTGGAGAACCTGCACAGGGGTATGAGGAGAGGAAGAAGCTCCATCCCCAGCTGCCTTTGCTGTCCTCCTTCCTCTGGTCTGGTGGCAGCAGGGCACAGATCCTAAGGGCTTTTTGCCCCTCTCGCGTACCTTGGTGAGAACAGATCATCCCTCTGTCCTGGGCAAAGTCCAACTTTGCCAGTGCTGCTGAGAAGGTTTCTGACAGCCTGGCAGCAATGCACCCTGTTTAACTGCTACCTGGGACAGCAGTTACTGATCTTTGCCACAGAACTTAAACCAAAACCAGCTCAGGGAGCGGTGTGCCTGCCTCTTCCCCATCCTCCAGCCCACCCTGGAGCACAGCGCCCCTCTGCCTCGCAGGGATGGGAGCACGACATCCTGTGCAGACAGACATCCAGCCCTGGATAGGCTGCAGTCTGCTCCCATGGCATATCCCTTGGGGACATGGAAAAAGGGGAAAAGAAGTGCATTATACTTCTTTTGTAACATGCATGATGAGAAAGTCCCTCTGACACTCTTCCCACCTACCCTCAGGAGTGACAAAAGCCGTCACAGGCTGCTTGGATGTCACCACTGCCAGGATCAGTGCCATAGACTCCCTCTAACCCTTTCCAAACCCAGTCTTATCCTGTCATGAGATCTCCCGCAGCCCATGAAGGTCCCTTAGTGCCCATTGCCTGATCCAGTGCCACTTCCCCTGCCCCAGCACTTCACCTCCCCCTTGTGAACACAGCTGCTCCCCTGGGGAGCCTGCAGGGACACAGAGCTGCAGCTCACCTCCAGCCCGGGCCACCAGGCACAGGACCCTCAGCACAAACAGGACCTGGAGAGAAATAATCTTCATGTTCCTGTGGTTGGCAGCAGGAAGGGCACGCAGGGAAGGATTACCGCCAGTATTTCCCGCTCCTGACTGCTTATTGTGTCCTCCGGAGCAACGCAGTTGCTGCAGCTCATTCCAGGATTATGAAGACCTGAGGTGGGGGTTTCAACTGTTATTTAGCTCCCACAGACACATCCCAGGGTGACGACACAGGAATTGGAAGGAGGAGTGGGACAGGGGAGGGAATGTCGCCTGCACCAGAACTAGACAGCTCCTGGAATTCCCCGCCTGCACTTGCATCAGCTTTCCTTAGTGCGTGTAGATCAGCTGCAGCTCCTTGATGACTCATTCAGGCAGGGACGGACTTCCAGGAGTCACCTCCTCCATCCTCCTCTCCCACTGGAGGGAGGCATCAGTTTCCTCAGGCTTGTAAAGCTCTCCCCACCTCCAATCCACAGCTCCCTGGTGCACACTAAGCTCATTCTTTACCTCATATGCAAAAGCAGCTATTCCCTTCCTTGTTGGTGGCCATCTTACAACAGCAGCATAGGTCGTTAGGCAAAAGAGGCAGAATTTGCTAATCAGGATTACAAGTTCATCACCTAGACTGGTGAGTCCAAGCCAGGCTGCCTCTTGGGAACATCACCAAAGCCAGGGGTGAGCAGAGACCCAGTGGCCTCCCCAGCCAGCTCTGTGTTCGCTGAGAAGGCTGTCTGCACAGCATGCTTGTCACCACAGCCCTGACTTTGGATATACATCAGGGTCTCAGCCCTTGGGGTGTTGCTGATGGTGAGAGCAGGAGTACAAGGCACCCAGACCTCCAAGCAACCAAGCTGGCCAGGTTGCTTCCTGCACCAGCATGAAGCCAGGTCTGCAGCAGACATACGGACACGGCAGTCACATCCGGCACCTTGACTTTCTCTTTCATCTCAGATCCCAGCAGAACACGTGGCAATTTTCCCTGCCAACTCCCTCAGCTGAAAGATGAAGATAAGATCAAGACTGAGACAGTGTGGCTGCCTCTGAAATATTTTTTCCCAGAGTTTTCTTAGAGCTGATGGAAACCTGGCTTCTCTGTGCTGGGGGAAATTCCAGCAGTTCCAGTTAGGATTTTATTCCTAAAGACTGAAACCCCCTAGGTTTCCATATGATGTAATTTTAGAACATTTGGTGAAACCCCTAGCCTGTAATTTCAGCCTTTGCTTATATTGTAATAGAAGATAAAACTCATTTCAAGGAAATGAAAATAAAAATTAAAACTTTGAAATAGTCTGATCCAGCCAGAACAGAGAACACTGCATCTGTTGCCACTTTTTCTGGCCCCTTCCCCAGACGGTGTTTTCTCAGGCTCCACAGAGCCTTACAGGAAATTTGTACCCAGGAACTGGCACTGCCTGAGGCTGTTGGCGCCTTGGCTGCTGGAAGTGGTGTCATGGCCCACACACGCTCACGTCTCCCCAGAAGAAATGGGTTCTGCTTGTCCTGCAAAGGGCTTACTGCCAGCGATAGGTAAAACTGATGGAAGGGCTCCAAGTGTGCATACAGCATGCGAGGGTGAGTGCTCTGTTTGCTAAAGGCACAGCTTGCCACAGGCATTGTTTTAAGGCAGGAACAGCTCAATGCAGCTGCTTTTCCTGCACAGCCAGGGCTCATGGCAGTCCTGGTAGGGAACTCCTGCAGGACACTCTCGGAGACCCAGTTGCTCCCAGTGAGCTCAGCAGCTGGACTTGGGAGATGGCATCTGCAGGAGGGTGGAGGGCAGCAGCACCTCAGCAGAGCTTCATAGGTCACAGCCAAGTGCTGGCAGTGGCACTGGCCTAGGGCAAACCCTGCAGCTCCCTCCTGAGAGCAGGACACAGAGGCGTATCAACTGGCTCCAATGGGAGTGGGCAAAAAACATGGCCTGCAGCTGACAGAAAAGTGGAATCATTGCTCCTAACCCACTTCCTACACCACCCTCCCTGTCACCCTTCACATCTGCTCACTGCACTTCTTTTAGGTTTTGCAGCACTGAAAACCCCAAAGTCAGAGGATCTGCTATAGCCCAGGAGGTATTTCTGCTGTAAATAGCAATAAACCATAGGGTTTGTATTGATCAGACAGAGTCTCAGAACAAGGCCAGGTTGGACAGGGCTTGGAGCAACCTGGTCTAGTGGAAGGTGTTCCTGCCTGTGGCAGGGTGTTGGAACTGGATGAGCTTTAAGGTCCCTCCCAGAACAAACCAGTGAGGGATTCTGTGATTCTCTGGGCTTGTCTTGGCTTCAGCTGATTTTAGCTTCTTTAGTTATGATAGAAGTTTTCCAGGCAATTGCTGCTGTCAATTTGATTTAGCTTTGCTTTAGTCTGTAGGAATAGCAAGTAGTTAGTTATTCAGTGTGGGTCTGGGACTGTATATATTAAATTGTGATGTGGATGAGGGCAGACAGTAATCCTGGTCCATAGACATGAATCACAGCACTTGAGCAATGGAATGTTCAACCCTGCGAATAGGGACAACTAGCTTTCAGGAAACGAAGTGCAGAAAAGATGAGTTACTGGGAACTAGGGAACACAGGCTGTGCTAAGCAAATGTAGGAAATGAAACCAGCAGACCACGACTGAGAAGGAAGAAAGCCTACCATGAATGTCATATCCTTCCAGTGACCACTGCAGGCTGGGGCAGCTCCTCACAACCCTACCCCATTCTTCCATAGGAGGACGAAAAGGAGGCTTCTTGAGGTTATCCTTAGCACCCAAAGGCTCTCTGAAGGGGTGGTACAGCACTGACAAAAAGCAGTAGATCCTGGGAAGAGGTTTGGGATTTTCCTCATATAACTTCTAACTCCAGTATGAATGAGGAAGGACATTAAGCTGATCTGAAACATGGACAAGCCAAAAACATAAGCAGATGTACATCTGAGGGAACTAAGGGGTTTAGACTGGAGAAGAGAAGGCTCAGGGGGGAACCTTATCTCTGTCTACAGCTATCTGAAAGGAAGATGGAGCCAGGAGGTGGCTGGTCTCTTCTCCCAAGTAACAAGGGATAGGACAAGAGGAAACGGCCTCAAGCTGCACCAGGGGAGGTTTAGACTGGAGGTTAGGAACAATTTCTCCCTGAAAGGGTGTTCAGGCATTGGAACAGGCTGCCCAGGGCAGTGGTGGAGTTACATCCCTGAAGTGTTTCCAAACCGTGTAGATGAGGCTGTTAGTGACATGGTTTAGTGGTGGCCTTGGCAGTGGTGGGGAACAGTTGGACTTCATGATCTTTAAGGTCTTTTCCAACCTGGTTGATTCTATGATCTGTGCACCTGCTATCAAGTGTGGGCAGAAGGACCATGAACAGGGCACTGGGCACTTGCTGGCACTGCAGACCCAGGGGCACCTAACACAGCTCTAGGATTGATCCTCAGCACCCGCAGAAGGACTTGATGACTCAAAGCCAGGCAGTTCATTGTCAAGGCTGGAGCCTGGGCTCTCCATCTCCAGTTCCTGCTCTGCTGTAAGGGCAGTTTTGTATCAGGATGGATGTCCTGCTACTTAGGTCTTGGGCTGCTGCAGAAAGTTAGAGTAAGGTCTGGTGTGGCCTGAATGTTGGTGACAGCACAAGGCACACTCAGAAGCCCTAACCTTTGGTTGTTCACTGGCAACCATTAGTCAGGAGAGCTTATTGTTCCCTACAACAGACAGCACAGGCCAAATGGCCAGATCCCATATTCCCCATGAGAAGCACAGAAGTAGTTCCAGCATTTCCCACCCACTGCAGCTTTGCCAGGGCTGTTTGCAGGCAAGCTTTCCAGCTCTGCTCAGGCTCAAGGACCTCACAGGTGGAAGGAACATATGACTAGTGCTGGGGAACTGCTCCTGAAAGCAAGAAGCAGCTTAGCCCTGCAAAGACAATGTACAAAACGATATGCAAAGAGAACAAGGCTTGTGTCCCAAACAAAGAGGAAATAGCCCCAGAACATGGCCTGCCTACTCCAGGGTGTTTCCATACTGGAAATGTTTGTTACAGTAGGTTTGTCTTCCTGGAAATCACATGGTGACTGGAGAAAAAAGAAAGGTCAATGAGATCTTTGGAGGCTGTATGACCTGGAAGAGAGATGCCAGAGCTGATCCCACAAAATGATGAAGATTTCCACTGTATGGTGGGTTCAGGAGCTCTCAAGACCTCAGGAGTCAGTTTTCCTGGAGCATGGAAGCCCAGCACCCTCAGCAGTAGGTATTAACAGCACCCTTTGTTGCCCTCTGTCCCAGAAGCTTGCTGGAAAGAGGCAGCTGGAACATTCAGCTTTTGGGAAGACCCAGCTGGGCTTGATGCTGCAGAGGAGACAGGCTGCCCCAGGATTCCAGCTCTGGGTGTATGATGAGATTTTCTTTTTCTGGCTAAGCCCGCCTTGTGGCAGCTCATCCTTGCACTACTCACACCCTCGTCAGTGGTGATGGCAGCTCGGCCACTGTTCTTATACAGTCCCCCTTTGCTGCAGTCCAAGAGCATTAGACTCCAGGGAGCTGAAGTACCACCCCTGCGGCAGAGCTTCCATGCTCAGCAGGACTGGGGTCCTCAGGTTCTCTCAAGGAGTATATATGCAGCAAAGTCTGTGAGCCAGGACGTGGAAGACTGGTGGTGCACAGACTACAGATGAGGCCAGTGCATACAGTCAGTCCTTGATGTGCGGGACCAGATTTCCAGGCTTCAATCTGGAGAAACTCCAATGGCTTTTCCAACAACATGGCACTGGTTGGTATGGCCCAGAGCAGTCCAGAACTGGCCGAACAACCTCCTCTCTCCTGGCCAAGGCAACCAGTGACACACTCAGGCGATGGTTCCTTGGAGCTACAGGGGCCTCCCACTTTGGAGAGGTCTCCTTAATGTAGAGTTCTTGAGCCACTACTGTTATAAGGGAGAAAATTAAATAACGTGATCCATGAAATCTGTTTGGCACTGCACAACTTTGAATTTTCCCACATTCAAGAAAAGGGTAGGAGATGAGAAGCAGTCTGGGGCTGTCTGCAGCCAGTGCCTTCACAGGAGACAGCACCACTCTTACTTGGAAAGTATTGACCAGTGCAGGGCTTGTGTTTTTAGGAAACTGCCTCACTTAAAAAACATTTCCAAAAACAGCAGATGACATCACACAGGCTCTCAGCTCTCTGAACGCATTTCCCCTTGTAAATAAGAACAAATCCGGTTACTATCACACAGTGCAAAATGCTGATATTGTTTTCCCACAGTGGGGCAGCCCACAGCCTGGTCAGCATCCTGAGCCAGCCAGGCTGCGGGACATTGCTCTTCCCTCTGGCAGCACCACAGCTGAGCTGCAGGCTGGTGGCTTATCCCAGTGGGACATACATGGAAAGGTGCACACCTGCAGTGGAGATTGGTGCATTTCCTCTGCAGCCAGAGCAGACAGAACGGAGGACAACTCATTCTGCAACTGCCCCATGGAGACTGCCAAGGCCTGCAACAGCTGCTGCAATAAACAAGATGTAAGTCTGTTGAAAATACTACATGCAAAGAAACAAACACAGAGCTGGTTAGTCTGCAACACACTTAAGCTTTTCCTAAAAAGACAAGAGTCACTTGCAGCAATGCACCCACAAGGCGCAAGCTCTTCCCTAGGACAGGGAACAAGCAAGGCTCTTCTGGGGAGATGTGCCTGGGGGACATAGAAGAAATCAGGGCAGCTTTTGAAGTGAGGGGAAGGAGTTCTGCTCCTCCAGAACAGGCTTGCCTGAGCACATCGGGCCCCTGGGTCCTGCCAAGTCCCTGCAGAGCCTGAGGCACATCCAGCTCTTGAAAACCTTTTGCAGAGCTGCATGTCCTGAAGACTCTATTTCCACGGAGCTGGTGTGATGAAGGAGAGCCAGATGATCCCTGAAAGGGACATCTCTCATCACTGCACTGCGGAGAAGAGAGGGTAGAGGTCAGGACAGGCATGACAGAAACCTCCATGCACCACAGGAGATCATGGCTGCTGCAGGAGCTGCAGCCAGGCTTTCCCTTGGTGTGGCTGTGCTGTGCTTCACCCCAGGGTGGTACCCAGGGTCTCCCCTCCTTCACATCCTGTGAAAGGGTCCTACCAGGGCCACTGTGGAACAGGCAGAAAGTGGGGAGCAGCTAAGTGCCATGGCTCTGCTCTTTCACCTCTGCCAGAGCTGAGGGCCAGGCTAGTGCCTGCTGCCATGGCTGTGGGAGAGGACAGGACAAGTGCCCCAGTTACTGCCTCCTTCCGTCCTGCGACAGCAGGAGCAGCAAGCACCTGTGCCAGCAACCCCCTGTCCTGGAGGGGCTCCTCACCTGGCAGGAATGGCTGGGTCCTGGTCCCAAACCGTTGCTAAGGAGCAGAGGGAGCTCCTGCCTACCACAGACCCAGCCCTTTGGTCCCATCCAACAGCATGTGTGGGCCACCACCTTCATCACTTCTCTATATCCCCATTTCTCAATCCAACGTGTTTGCACATGAATGCTGCCAGTCTCCCAGAAAGGAGCTTACCAGAAGTGGCTCTGTTTATTGCCTTTTTGGAAAAGATCACCTCTTCCTGTCTCCTCAGGACTTCCAGCAGTGGCTGTGGGACCTGTGGGACCATTTGACATGAGTTAACTCATGACAGTGAGTGGAGAGATGCAGAAAACCTTTCTCTAGTGTTGCTGCTGGGGCTGACCCCAATGGTGTCTCCAGGAGAGCCAGTGGCAACCTGCAGGTCAGCACCAAAGGGCTCAAAGATCTGCCACATGCAGTGCTGTGATGGCCTAGATGTGTCTGCACTGTGGCCATTGGCAGCCTGAGCTGAGCCCTCCCATCCCACAAGCTTTCAAATCCCAGCCAGTCTCCTATAGAAATGGGACACCACATCTTTCCAAACCAGAGCTGTCACCCAGCTCATTGAGGCGGAGCTCTCTGCCAAACCTCAGCCATGGGTATGTGCCAGGCTCCGCACCAGCGCCCAGGGACACACACAAGCAGCAGCAAACAGCCCCAGGAGCCCACAGGGCTTCTGACACCAACATGCCTTTACAGGTAGTAGCATAATAAACATGCTTGGGCTGGGCAGGGAAACAATCCTGGACACGCAATTCTCTGCCCCAGCTCTTAACCATTTTCAAGCCTCGCTGGCTCAACCAAGAGAGCAGGGAGTCAGCAGACCCCCTCCCTCTCCCACCCAGCTTTGCTGCACCCCACATTGTAAGAACAAGGTGTATTCTTCTCTGTTCTGCCTGGAGCCTGCACATTCAGGATAGGTTTTGGATGTCACCCAACCAGTGACCTGCTCCCTCATCAGTGTATTTAGACAGTCAGTTGGCTTGGTCCTAATGTTTTTACCTTACTCTAATTTTCCTTCTGAGACCATGACAGCATCACACCTGCCCCACCATCTAGTGCAAAAGCTTCTTGGGCTCCCCTGACCAGTTCTGGTGGCTGTGAGGTGTGTTTTTAGGGTCAATGTAACTGTCTTGTTTCCCTAAAAGAAACAGGCCACAGATGCTGGCCATTAGCACTTTGGTGTTGCCAGGGGATAGTTAAAAAAGGGGTTGCTGGGGGTAAGGATATGGGATATTTCCCCCCAGGCTGTGATTCCTCCTATCAACCTCTGGAGGCAGCGACAGAGAACTAAGAAAGCAGAAATGAAGCATGTCTAGGATTCAAATTCCCCACCCAGGACAGAGGCAGTCTCCAACCAGGGCTTGTGGCCAAAGACAGTCTGGCTCATGCCTGTGTGCCAAAACAAAACAAGCCATCTGCTGCAACAGCTGATGTGCCTGTGCCCCTTCTCCTTGAGCTGGCTCCACATCCAGCCCCAGCCACAGAGAACCGCTGGTTCACCCGCTCCAGGCCAGCAGGGTAAAATCTAGGCAACAACCCGACTGCAGGCAGCAAGATCCCCGAGGGCACCCAGAGCTGTGACAGAAGGGATGGGGGAGCACCGGCAAGTGCTGGTGCAAAGGCTGGCTCTGGGAGGCGTACAGGGCCGCGGTGTAGCCGGCCCCGGTGAGCCCCCGGCCGCCACCGACAGGCATCCTCCGAGAGGAAAGATCCCATCAGCACGGGATGTGCCGCTTCCCCTGGGCACCCACCGGATGGCTGATAAAGGACAAACCCACCCAGCGTGCCCCCATCTCCTTGCCCCGCCAGCCCCACGGTGCCAAGAGCCAAGGGGTGCGGACGCAAATGTCCCTGCAAGGTGTCCTGAGCTGGGCGGGCTTATGCCTCTTGCTGCAGCACACAACGCCATCGTGCGGTAGTTATTACCTCCGTGGCCGAAGCACCCAAGCTAAGAATGGCTGTTTCTGCCCCGGAGTTAATCAGCAATCCCCTTTGCCCTGCTGACATGGTTCCATACTACAGGAGATCTCCTAGGTGGGTGCTGGTAACTCAGAGTCGGTATGGGTGGAAGGCTTCCCAACACTTCCCCGTGGGTGCTGGACGGGCTTCTTCAGAGCGGCAGGAAAGTGACTTCCTGGGACAAGCCCAGACCGTTGAGGTACCAGGCTCCTGCAGATCCTACACCTCGAGGGACCATGTGGAGGAGATGATTCCAGCGCTGCTGTATCATTTCTCCTTCTTGAGTTGCAGCACAGTGATGGATGCAGATAAACATCTCCACTCCGCGGCTGCCGGGACTTTTCACTGCAGGACAATGGGCTGACTGAGCTCTTCAAAAAATAGCTTTTTCTGCTGGCTGTTTATGTGGCTTTTCCCCTTCTGCGCCCCTCCCCGCCCCGTTCACTCCTCCCCTGCCGGGCTGCTCTCCCACCTTTCTTTCGTAGTGGCAGCACGTGCAAACAACTCTGAGCTGTATCCGTGGGCAGGAAGGGGTAGGAGGCTGCAGGCTGGTCGGTACAGAGCTAACTCCAAATTGGCAGGACTGAACCCTGCTGTACCAAACAAGCCGTCATGTAAGCACTGCCCCACCACCCAACCCCTGATTCAGCGTCACCCTGTACGCCCTTGCCCTTGCGTTGGAGCAAGGAGCAGTCTGAAACAGAGCAAACGCTGGCATTTATTTGAAGGGTGGATGGGGTATTTATCGCCATTTAAAGACCAGCAGCCTTCAAGTGAGATCATGGGCTCACACACAGGGTGAGGTGGGGATAAATAGATGGGGAGAGGACTAACAGATGTACTTGTTGGCAGAATGGGGCACTGGAATCACAGAACTGCAGGGCAGGCACAACTGCTCTAATCAATATTAAATATACTCTGGAGAAGCAGCAGGAGCTGCCAGAAGGTGCTAAGAGGGTTTGTGTTTTTCTGTAGAGAAAACCAAGTGCTGGCATCCCTGCAACTGGCCTGCATAGTGAAGAGTTGTCCTCTGACACACCCTCTGAGGGATACCACCGGTTATATGCCCAGAGGAGCTGCGGCTGCCCCATCCCTGGCAGTGTTCAAAGCCAGGTTGGCCGGGGCTTGGAGCAACGTGGTCTAGTGGAAGGTGTTCCTGGCTGTGGCAGGGTGTTGGAACTCGATGAGCTTTTAAGTTGCGTTCCCACCCAAACCATTGTGTGATTCTACGACGCCCAGGAGTGGGTGCGAGGCTGGCCGGCCCGTAGCTCCTCGTCGGCCCGTTGGCAGTGGGGGTTACGCCCGCTGGCCCTCGGACACCTCTATCCGCTCACACTGTGATCAGTCCAAGAAAAGCTCGACCGACCGCGCGGTGAATGGGGTGGATAATGGAGGAATGCAGCTACAGTAAAGTCTTGTAGCAATAGGTCAGGATGGCCGAGCGGTCTAAGGCGCTGCGTTCAGGTCGCAGTCTCCCCTGGAGGCGTGGGTTCGAGTTTTACACCGCCCTGCGACAGCATTTTGCTTGAACGGGGGGGGGGCGGGGTGGAAATAGGGATGCCCCACCGCAATTGAAAGTTATTAGTTAATTAACTTTAATTAAAGTTACAGGTGCGACCATATCGCGAAAGTGCTACCGTTTGTCAGAAGTGGGATTGTGAA
>NW_009918738.1:80416-80705 GCF_000696875.1 Nestor notabilis
GAGAAAGGGCCGCAGGAGCAGGAGAGGGGGGAAACGAGGGCAAGTTACGGCCCAGCCACACGGTAGCAGGAAGCAGCACACTGTGCTGGGCCATCGTCAGCTGCATGGTAGGAGTGTGAAGAGACACCGGACCCTTCACACTGCAATCTGTCTATTCATATCATAGAATCACCGAATGGATTGGGTTGGAAGGGACCTTGAGGCTCATACAGTTCCATCCCACTGCCATGGGCAGGGACACCTTCCACCAGATCAGGTTGCGCCAAGCTCCGCCCAGCTTGGGCTTGGA
>NW_009918738.1:81072-81456 GCF_000696875.1 Nestor notabilis
TGGACACAGGGGCTTGGAGCAACCTGCTCTAGTGGAAGGTGTCCCTGCCCGGGGCAAGGGGTGGGGATGGAGGAGCTTTAAGGCCCCTTCCAACACAAACCAATCCGGGATTCAACGAGGAGACGTACTAGGAGTAACAGCCCAAGGCACCGAGACACGCTGGGGCCACAGAAAGGCCACAGAAATGACCTGCAGAGAAGACCCGCGATGTCCCAGGCCCGTAGCCGAGTTAGCGCATGGGGCCCGGGATTCAACGAGGAGACGTACTAGGAGTAACAGCCCAAGGCACCGAGACACGCTGGGGCCACAGAAAGGCCACAGAAATGACCTGCAGAGAAGACCCGCGATGTCCCAGGCCCGTAGCCGAGTTAGCGCATGGGGCCC
>NW_009918739.1:0-3683 GCF_000696875.1 Nestor notabilis
GCGGCTCTCGCCGCTCCGAACTGAGGCTCCGAGACGCTGAGCTTCCCCCCGCTCCGCTGTTCAAGGCGTCCTCTCGGGAGATACTCACCTCGGCAATTGACCAGTCACTTATGAAGTTTCTATTTCCCTGTGTTAAGACAGAGTTTTTGTAACACCAACTTTTTGCTGATGTGCACCTCAAGAAAATGCATGCCTGACGTTCTAGTGCAATGAATGAACATGTCCATTACTCATACACTTTTTTTTTTTTTTTTACATTTGTCTTATATAATTCTAATTAGAGCCTGCCTTGAAATAATACTTCCTGGAAGAAAGCTTTTTAGGGCATTCCCATAGGTCATAAGCATTAGATTTAGATTTCAAATGAGATATATTCCCCCCCTATACTTTTAGTTTCAATTCTATCTGACAGTTATATAGGAGACTATTTGATCTCTTTACTAATTTCTAGAACAAAATTAACATTGGTCCCAGAATGGGTTATGCTTTTTCCAGGCTCTGGAGAAGAAAAACTAAGATTGAGCTAATTTTTACACCTTCAGAGTAGATATTGGGCATTTGTAATCTTTTCTTTCACTTGAATTATATTTGACCACACTGTAACATTGTACATGCCTTTTTTGCCACAAATCACTGCAAACATTTCAGCAGAAAAAAAAATCAACCCACATGCTTTTATGCATATTCATATTAGCCTAATGATGCCAGTACAGGCATGATAAGGGTAATAAAAGAATACAGTCACAGCACTGTCAAACTGCTTAATACCAGTGTCCATCTAGCTCTATATCTACTTTCTGATGCCTTGAGAAAGAGTACAAAAAACACAGCAAGAACAGAGTGATCATTCTCTACCTAACAGTTTCTGCCTACCTTCCTGATTTAAAATTTGCATCCATGTTACTGTGTTAATAGCCTGCAAAGGACCTCTCCCTCCTGTTTTTTTCTAATCCAGATGTAGTGTCAAGACTCTCCAGGCCACTAGCTCCATGTCTGTAATTTGGGGGAAAAAAAATAAAAAATCTTTTTCTCCAGAAGATCATATTTTAGGCTCATAATCAGGATCTATTGCATATACATATTTTTATATATTTGCTAAATAATACTTTAAATTACAGCCCCAAAAGAAACTGATCTGAACTTTAGCTGGTGCAGATGCAGAGCGAGGTCACACCAGTCTTGTGCGATCCCAGTCCGTCCACTTTGAATTGCAGTCTGGTGGCACAGTACTAGCTTACCTTCAGTGCTGATGCTAAACAATGACTGCAAGAATATGAATCATGGCCACCAACATGTCATCATTGCTTGAGAGCTGGAGGAAAAAAAGCAATAACTTTAATGGAAAAGACTGAATTAAACGGCTAGGAAGGGTCATGCCTTAAACTACTGCAGCAAAGTCTGCCAAAGCTCACCTACCTTTTCCACTGCTGAAAAATGTAGTTGAATGGCTACTCTGAGCTCTGGTTTGATAAGGTACAAGATTATTATGCACAGAGGTGAGATAGCATGAGATTTTATTTTTTTTTTATAGAAAATAGCAGGATTTTCTATGTAAGTTCTAGAGTTCATTATTCTTTTTGATACAGGAACAAAGTAATATGCTTAAATGAATAAAAATTGAGGTGTGTGTTTCCATGTGACATACTTGTTATTCATGATGTCAGGTGGATGCCATCCTGATGAGGCTGCAGAAAGGAAGGGAAAATGGTGTGCAGCTGCATGGTTAAAGCAATGTTACAAGAGTACATTCTGAACAAGGCAGTGCTGGTAATGAGGTTAAATTTTCCCAAGTCAGGACAAGATAGTTTGCAGAGGTTGTTTTTGAAACTTGTTTCTAACTTCATACAGAGACTTCCAGCTGTATTTATAGCACTTTCCTCCAATGCTTTCTGAAGTGTGGACTGTCCTAGAAATGTGACACTTTAAAATTAAGATTTCTTTTAGGTCTTGCTCTTTCATAGCAGATATTATTCCTGGGAAACTGGCCTATAATATAAATGCATCACAAAAGGGGAAAATGAAGATTTTCCTTATAATCTTTGTAGATGTATGACATCATTTAAATTACAGATGTTGCAGATGATCCCCTTTTTCTGCTAAAAAAATAAACTCAGGAGCCTAAGTCAGGACTGCTGATCTTTCACTATTGGCCAAGTCCCAAAATGATGACAGTATTGACATATTCTGTAGATGTGGCTCCATACAAAATTGTTAGTAAGGAGAGGACAATGAGTGCAAGCAAATAAGCGGCTTTTGGGAGCTTCTGTCACTCAGTTATAGAATCATAGAATTCTATGATTTAATTATTTAACTGATTTCTTCATTTTGAGGATGTAGTAACTTCTTTCCTTGACCATTTTTTGGAACAAAGAACATAAGGGAATTTGCAGCTGAAATAAACACTGAAGGGGACTGGCAACACGGTCATTACATGAGCTCTCTGGCTATCTAGCTTAATACTAGTTTAGCAAAACATTTAAACTGCTAATTGCCAGTGTCTAGAAAATACAAGATAGTTATAATACCTCAGAGAGTGCAGTGAATAATCCAGTCATAAATATATTATACCAATCAAATAAAGGAGTAAACCTCTCTTTTCATTTCTGAAAGGCGGTAGGGTGCTCTAATGCCAGGAACGGTGACTGAAGTGACCTCTCAGACCATCTCTAGGGAGCCCAGCAGAGACTTGGATGTCCTGTTACACCTCTGATTTGGGACTAGGACTGCCTATCCCAGGTTAACTCTTTCTGGTTATACATATGAAGCACCACATTCTGTTGCTTCTTAAGTATGTACAGATTTGGCAATGAGGAATTTGATGTGACTATTTTCATAGAATCTTAGCATTCCACAGTTTAGGTTGAAGGGACCTTAAAGATCACTTAGTTCCAACCCCCTTGCATTTTCAGAGCAATGTCCTGTTTTAGGGAGAATGAGGTTGACAGAATCTGGTCAATAATTGCAGCATTTGGCAGTAAATTACAGGACAATGTATACTGAATGAATGGGAGAAAATGCAGTGTAACTTGGATGTTAAATGCTTAACAGAGCCACATATTTCCATGTGTACTGGGTTTGGATGTCAAGATGTTGGTAGCAGGGGGGCTACAAGTGTTGCTTCTGTGAGAAGCTGCTAGAAGCTTCCCCTGTGTCAGACAGAGGCAACGCCTGCTGGCTTCAAGATGGACCTGCTGCTGGCCAAGGCTGAGCCTGTCAGTGATGGTGATAGTGCCTCTGGAATAATGTATTTAAGAAGAAGGAAAAAACCTGCTATGCAATGGGAGCTGGAGAGAGGAAGACACCAGGGTCAGTGAAGGAGAGGAGGAAGTGCTCCAGGTACCAGAGCAGATGCCCCTGCAGCCCATGGTGCAGCCTATGGTGAGTGAGGCTGCCCTCCTGCAGCCCATGGAACAGATACCCACCTGCAGAGCTTGGAGAACCCCACATTGGCGCTGGTGGATGACTGAAGGAGGCTGTGACCCCATGGGAAACTCAAGCTGGAGCAGGTTCCTGGTGGGATCTGTGGCCCCATGGAAAGAGGAGCCTGTGCTGGAGCAGGTTTGTTGGCAGGACTGGTGACCCTGCATGGACTGACACTGGAGCAGTCTGTTCTTGAAGGGCTGCACCCTGTGGAAGGGACCCATGCTGGAGCAGGTCTTGAAGAGTTGCAGCCTGTGGGCAGT
>NW_009918739.1:3731-42362 GCF_000696875.1 Nestor notabilis
CCTGTGCGGGGGCAGTTTTGTGGGCAGGACTGGTGACCCTGCAGGGGACCCACACTGGAGTAGCCTGTTCCTAAAAGACTGCACCACATGGAAGGGACCCACAGTGGAGAAGTTACTGGAGGATCTTATCCTGTGGAAGGAACCCCACGCTGGAGCAGGGGAAGAGTGTGAGGAGAAAGGAGGAACAAAGATTATGTGTGATGAACTGACTGCAGATCTCATTCCTTGTCCCCTTGAGACTCTTAGGGGGAGGATGTAGAGAAATCATGACTGAAGTTTAGCTTGGAAAGAAGGGAGGGGTGGAGGGAAAGGGATTTTAAAAATTGGTTTTATTTCTCATTATTTTACTCTGATTCTGACTGGTAATAAATTATTTTTTTCCCCAAGTTGGGTCTGTTTTTCCCATGATGGTAATTGCTGAGTGATATCCCTGTCCTTATCTTGATGCACGAGCCTTTTGTTATATTTTCTGTCCCCTGTCCAGCTGAAGAGAGATTGTGATAGAGCAGCTTTGGTGGGCATCTGGAGTCCAGCCAGATTCAACCCACCACATCATGTTACGTGTTGCTATCCTTGTGACCAGCTTTTCTAGGACCAGCAGTGGGAAAAGGAATTATAACAGATAGGACATGGTAACAGAATGTATTTGGAAACAAAAGTAGAATAGGCAAAGATGGGGTTTACATAATTTCTATATGAAGACCCAGTGAGGGTTCATTCATCTTCAAACATTTTAGCAGCTGCAGGATCCAACTGCATATCCGAGCTGAAGTCTTTTAACTGCAAATACCAAATAATTCTTAGCCTACACATCATGACAGGAGTAAGATGAGTTGGGGAACTTTTCTCCGTTAGTTTTGTTTTGAGCAGCAGTCTAGAGCTTTTGGGAAAAAAAACATTCTCAAGGGAAAAAATAAAGAGCAGTTGGCCAGTGCTCTGCTTGCAAATGGTCTTGCATATGTAGCACAAGCCATGCAAAGAGACAAGGCTGATAACCTGACCATAAATTCTCAATTTATATAACATCACAGAGAAATCACACCATGCTCAGATAGAGTCATAAGGGGCCTCTAGGATCCTTTTGTGTAGGCCTGACTTCCACCTCCACTACAGCTGGATGATGAAAGCACAACCTTGGTGCTCTCTACAAGTGAAGAATGGTCAGGACAGCTTTGTCTGAAAACCTAGGTGTAGGCATTAGATAATGTGTTGTATTTTATCACTTGATTTTAAGTTTCTGTAATATTGCTGTTGAAAAGGTTATGCATAAATGGTAATTCATAATGTCTGTCACAATCAACTGAAACAAAGAAATATTCTCTCTGTTGCTAAAGCTTTTACAAAACAATTAGCAAAGTGACAGCTTTAAAAAATGTTCCTGTTAGATTTGGAATGAAAGAACTGAAGTATAATCTACATTTTGCATTATAGGAAAGAATAGAATAGACGATAATATCAGAGTTAGGAAAAGCCAGACCTAGAAGCTTGTATAGAGCAATAAACACAAGAATTGAATGAATTTTGGATGTCTTTATGCCTTCTTAAGAGTCCAAAACATGCATAACACGTTACTCTGAGTTTTAATAATGAAATGATTCTATTATACTATTCAATTTCTTCAAAGCTGGAAAATATTAAATATTAAAATATAAATAGATTTGAGAAGCAAGCAAATAATTTCCATTGAATTAAGAAAGTACTTTAAAACACCTCAGTAAAAAAAAATGAAGAAGCAATGTTAGAATGCAAAACCCACAGTAAACAATATTAAGTGGTCAGGGACCTGATCTTTGGCTTCTCTTTGAATGATTGCCACAAAACAAAGAACCTGGAAAATCAAGATAACTGAACATTCTCAGCAGACGTCTAAATGGTGGAGATTTAAAAATTCATCACAACAAGCTGATCTTGTGAACAGAAAAATTGCTCACACTGAGACAATCAGCAGTATCCCAAGGAGAATCCTTACCTTCTACAATTGTTGTTGCAAGAGCAACAACTATTTCTAGACAATTAGGAAGATGTTAACCATATTAGCCTCTAAAGCGAAGCCACTAGCAAGCAAGGACACTACTTCAGAGTCTTGATTGGTTTTTAGAGCCTCTATCTGCCCATCTCCAGCTACAGGATTCCAAAGAAATTTGCTGGTTAGTTTGTGACTATGTTGCTGTCTTTTCTCGACTATGTTAAGCAACACAGAAGGTCAGGAAAACCACCTAGGAAAGCTGGTTACCAATCTAACCGGTACAGGAAGAGCAGCATTTTGTAGACTTTGTTCTGTATGTCTATACATAAAACATCTCACCTGACAGTTCCAACCTGAGGAAAGGGAAGCATCTTTACCATGCCATTTGCACTTGTGTGATTTTTTCCTGAGAACCACAGACAGCTGAGTTGTATTTCATCTAAGTGCCAGTTACCAGAAGAGTTCATATCAATCTGCTACTGCTGTATACATACAGTGGTATATAGATGATGTCCCAAAGTTCAGATGATCAACAAAGGGTTAAAATTTTGGTGGAAGTATAGGCTACAAAATATTAACACACTCCCCTCTCCTCCCCCAAACCATTATCTGAATACTTTCAAACAAAACATAATGGCTGCATTTAGCTTATTTTGAGAGTGAACAAAACAGGTAGAGGGAAGGAGCAGTGCTTCAGAAGCAGAACCTTTTTGTTTTACTCTTTTTGCGTTGGAAAAAAAGCTCAGTTAACTGCTTGCAGTTGTCCTGAAGCAAGTCCTTTATACTTTAAGAAGTACGCACTAAAATAGTGTTAAATTTTCAAGCTTAGAAATTATATCTCTTCAAAATTATATTTAATTTTACTAATGTTTTGCCTGACCTCCAGAGTCTACCCTCTACCCTCTGTTCAATATTTTGCCCTATTTTGTCAGGACTGGGATTTGTTTACCTTTTAGCTCCCTTTGTTCACTTGGGGCTTTGATTTCATAGGTTTTTCATTTGAAGTGAAGATGTTTTCTGTGTGTAATATTTTTTTATATTCTGGATAGGTCAGCAGTTTTTTTATGTTTGTTTGTAAAGGTCAGTTTCGTTTTGTTTCTGGATCAGTTACCCACTCATTTATCTTTTCTTCAAGAAGTTCTACTGATCTTTGTGGTTTGCTGTGTTTTCATGAAGATGTAGTGATGAATTTTGTGTTTGGTTACCTTTGATCTAGTTGTCCAGGTGCTTACTTTGTGCTTTTATAAATACGGAATGATTCCTTTGACGCAAAGTAGTCAAATATTTCAGCTTACGACAGTCTTACTAGTATCAGAATTTGTTCAACTGTGTCTTCCATGATCAGAATTTAAAGCCATTTGAACAAGGCAGAGGACAAAAGAAACAACCACAATAATTAACAATAGGCTTAATCACAGTAAGGACTACTTCATTAAGTAAATCCATACAAATGAGAATCATACACTAGTCAAGGAAATTATAAAAACTTAAGTTATGTCCTGAACAGGAATGAATGGTGTCTCTTTCCACTATGACTGGTTTCTAGGAGGAAAGTGGATTTTTTTTCCTGTGTAGATTGCCCATTGAATATTTAAGGCAAACGAAGGAGCTAAGGATCAATTGGTTTGATTCAATGCATGCTGTTGTATTAAGATCATGTAAGTCTAAAAGATTTAACTTGTGTTTCTTAAGAGGTTACTCGTTTCTCCCGTTCTGTTACCAATATTGAAGAGCACATAAACACCAACACTAACATGCTGGATAGCATGACTTCGCAGACAGCATTTTCCTTTTCACTTCTGATTTCTCCATAAGCACAGAAACATCACACTGAATTTCTAAGCAAAAGGATCAAAACACTATGTTCAGGGATTTGGTGACAGATTTGCTTATCACCAAAGAGTGATACCACTCTGGAGGGGCATTGATGTGAAAACAGTTGAGTTGGACCTTTGATTTGTGTGTGGTCAGTCCTGACACGTTATTGGGACTTGCTTCTGTGCAGTTTTGCTAGGAACAATGGAGGAAAGTTTTAAATCAAATCAATAATAGAATCAAAATTAAGCCTGTGTTTTGGCTAGATTCCTTTATATAGTCTGTTACAAAGCAAGTCTTTCCAACCATGCTGTGAGCATTTGGGTATTCAAGGTTGTGACTCACCAGGCTCAGCAAATAATGCACAATCTGAGCAATAATTGGCATTTTAGAGGAAAAGACAGGAAAACTTCATTCCTCCAATCTTTTCCCCTTTTATCCACTGACTGCTGTTTTATAAACGTAAGTGCTTTTCAGAATTTAGGCAGACAGAAGTTTAAATAAGGTCAGCTTATTCAGCTTTCCCCCTTAAATTTGTGGCAATGCTTGATACTGGTAGAGGCACAATGAAGGGGCTTATTATTCCCTTGACAGGTAATTTTCATGCAGAGGAATGGAAATTATTAATTTGAACTGATGTTTTCTCTCATTTTTCTGGTGGAGAATTTTTCTCCCATACAATAGTCTAAGAATTCAGCATTTTATATATACAAATTGTCATAATCTGGATAGGTCAAGGTCATGAGCATAGTGTAAGGTCCCTTATAGTGTACCTGCTACCTACTTACACTTCTTCACTTTTTTGATGTCTTTTATAGTGCTTCCTCAATGCTATTCATAAAAGCTACTACAGAGAAAAGATGAGGGAATCTCTAGAGCACTTAACTCCCTAGCACATTTTGAAAGTCCTTTTCATTTGGTGAGGCAAGTCCCTTTCATGCTCACTATCTGCAGCTCCTTCCTGAGGGTGTGGGTGACTCAGGGCTTTGTACCACAATAAGCTGCCTGTTCTTTCCATAGCTTCATCAGTGGGCTAGGACACTACATTAACCTACATATTCTCAGAGTGATACTGTGTGTGTTCATTGCCTTTTTTAAATGAAAAAAAGTTCGGCTACTGAGGGGATGAAGGCATGGACCCAGAGCATCTTCATGCAGTGAATCTGTTTATTGCCTACTGCTCTAACTTTTTATACCATTCTAACAACAGTTATTTTTAGCCTATTGCTTTAGCTTTTATACCATTCTATTTGTAGCCTATCATGTTTAGTTCCTGACTTATAGTTTGTTTTTTGACACTGCTTGCTTTCTCACAGACAGTCCCAGAGTAGCCAGTCTCTTATCTTTATGCTCTCTCCTCCTCAGCCAGGTGTCTTGGTATCTTATGCTCTCTCCTCTTCAGCCAGCTGGGTTGCTCTGCTTGATTGTACTTTGTTTTGTCTTTAACTCTTTCTTCTCCAGCCAAGCAGTTACTTCTCTTTGGCAATAATCATATAGTTTCCATTGTCTCCCACAGATTACCATTTGTTTTATGGTTGAGAGAATGGTTGAAAAGATAAGAGACCGTTCTTTGAGAAAAGAGCATCTGTGATTGGTTATCACTTGTTTTCAAATTTACACTCATTTTTCACTAGCTTATTCTTCTGTTGTGAACATGTGAAACTGTCATGTATGAAGGATACCATAGAAAAGTTAGGATTTTATCAAATATAAAGGTCATATGAATTCTGTAATAGTGTTATTTAGACTGCGCTTTGTCAACTCATTGTGTTTGAAATAAAAATAATGTATTACTCTTAGCTTCAATATAAAATTAGCCAGCATTTTAATCCTTTAAAATATGTACTTTTATGGAATTATTCAGCATAAGTATGTTCACAATAGGCATGCTAAACAAATTCAGCTATCATTTAAGGAGTACTTAAATGTACTTACAACTTTTCTTAAAACCTTTCCTGCAAATGCTGTTGAGAAGGATGCATGAATGATCTCGGCTTATAGTTACACTTCAGACATCCTTCGAAAGAAAAATTCCAGATACATAATTGTGGGAAGCCAAGTTTTAAGAAGATTTTAGATGCAGATATATCAGCAATTAAGGCAAAGGAACATCCCGTTAGAGCTGTTGAAGATCTCGCCTTGGGCATCAAGTATGTTCACTGGAAATGCTGACTTAACCTCTCTAAAAAATTGAATCCAAGAGAAAGTAGAATATAAATTACTGTTTCTAGTCTCACATGTTATCTAAAGGCATATATTAACTTCCCTAACATTTATGGGGAACTGGAATTTTCTGTTATTAAGTGCATACTGTGTATGGATAGCAAAAGCAGCTACCCTTAATTTCTAAACTGATTTAAATAGTGCTGGGCTTAAAAAAAAAATAAACTGAACTCAACTAAAAAAAAAAAAGTTCCTAAAGTTGCCATAAATTTATGCTCAGATGTTCTGCTCTTTCCATGAGTGTACACATGCACAGCTTCCAGAGCATTACAAGCAGGCAGGGTTACAAAATACCAGAAGCTGTGTCCCTCAGTGCAGACATTTTTCCTACTCTTCTGTCATCAGTTTTCTGGAGGTGATGTAGGCTCATTAAACCACTGAGATTGAAACAAGTAATCCAGCAACACTCTTTGACAGCAACCCTACAGATACAATACCAGAAAACAAATGGAATCAATCATTAATTACAAATTTTGCTGGACTTAATGGAATCTGGAAACAATGCTAAGGTACATAGGGCACAGTAAGTGGTGATGAATGTCAGGATAATGGGACAAATTTAGCTTCCAGACGTATCTATTTCACATTAACTCAGATTTGTCTTTAGATCATACAAAAGAGGACAATTTCAGGGACTACAGGATGTGCCCAACTCTCATAAATCATTATGCTGCCTATGGAGGTACTGGAGCTTTGGTGATTTAGATAGAGAGCAGACCTACTTCTATGTTAGCTGTGCATCCTTAAAAGCAAAGTTCTGTCAAAAAAGAGCTGAAGCTATAACTTTCTAAAAACCCATAAAGTGCATATAAATCAGTTGAGCAGGACACGAGGCAAGAATCATTCAAAGTGTTGACGGACCAGAAAGCTGTACTGAAGGAAGATCTTACAGGCTTTATTGATGTACATTTCATTTCTGGGTAGAGATTAATATCACTGTATTTATCTCATAAAGTCATGAACAGTTTTGAGTCCTGCTGGCTGTGTTAAAAAAAAATCAGCTGTCCCTTTTCTTGCATAAAACCATTTGAAATGGTAATGCAAAGAATTTCTCTAATTAATGGTCTCTTGGATCAAAAGGTGAGACAAGCTAAAAATACATACAAATTAGTAATGGCTGGTATGCAGAATAGTGTTGAGAATAGTATTCTTAAAGATAAAAATGGAACATCATAGATCCATTATTATGACCGATGGATGTTCATAATGATTTCTAATAACTTCAAATACACTTCCTTTTAAACAATAATTGAATTTTTTCCACCACTCTACCACCTCCCTGAAATTTCTGACACTCCTACCTAAAGTAACTCGAGAACAGAATTAGTATTAAGGACACATTTATTCAGATTCTCGGTCTCTTATATAGTTTGGTGGAGGAATGTCCACCCATTTGTGGCAAGATTTGTATGATCTTGCATTTCTAGTGGAAATAATGCCATTTCAGCATTTTATGTTCTCAAGAGAAATGAGAGCGTAGAAAAAGTAATAATTTATTTCTTTGAAATGAAGTTCTTAGTATAATCACTTCAGAAAATGTTAGTTTAAGCCAGGAGCATTAAGGGGATGTGTTATGCAAGAGTCCTGGTGTTATTCTCCCATTACTTAAATGCTTGAATTAAAAGATTACTTAAAAGTTTTGTTATGTCAGCCTTTGTAAATGACACACAGATACTAACAGGCATATCCCCTATGCTCATGCAAGTAGAGGGATTAGAGATAATCCCTGATGTGATTTACCATTAATTCATTCAGGAGTTTGGAATGAGAAAGTGGAAATTAATTGAACTTCCACCTGAGCTGGGTTACAGGTAAGAAGGCATGCTGTGTGGTGGCCTATGAAATGGTAAATTTGATTGTCTGGAGCACACACATATGTATTGAGGAAGCAGTTACATATGCTACTTTTGTTAACAGAAGAAATTTAATTCACATCAGTAATAGCAAGTCTTGTATGGTGATTTCTGTTTATTTCATCTAGTCAGCTCCATGAATTTATGTAGAAACCTATTTTCTAAATTCATATAAAACTTTGCTAACCAGGATCTATGTTGCCAGGGAATTTATATAAATTTTGATGATGTTTATGAATGGAATTTTTTGGTTTAAAAAAATCTTAAAAAATTACCTTAAATGAAGTTACCTAAAAGAAAGCTGCACCTCACATCTCAAAGAAGGACAATTTAGTATCTAACTACTGAATTTCTGTTTTATTGATGGGAATCTGGTTGATTAGCTTTCAGAGATACAGTGCAGCTTTTACGATTCTGATTGCTTCTGGCCAGAGGATGCATGATCTTTAGGTTCTGTTTAATGAATGTAGAAAACTACATTGCTTAAATCCTCTATAACTGACTAAAGGCTGGAGTGCCTTTGCTATTTGGTTAAGAAGGAGTAATTATGCCAATTTCTTCCTGCAGAGCTTCTTAAAAATTGCTCTTTGGCAATTTATTGTTTAGAAAGCTAAAGAACTATTTCAGAAATTTAGAATATTCTCCCAGAGAACTTCTGCTCCTAATTTACTTTGTTTTTTTCTGCTCCTAACTTACTTAGTTTTTCTCGAGTTCTGTTTATTTATCTAATCAGAGAAATAAAATGTGGTTTTAACTTTTTAGTTGCTTTTTAACTTTAGAGTTGCTAAACTGACTATTTCAATCTTTGTGTTCTGTGATTTTCAGCTACAGCTTCAGTGGGATGCTGGTTTTGGTTGCAAGAAAGGAAAAATAATTAAATGCTGTTCTTCTTTTTCTTCATTCCCTAAATCAGTTTAAAAACTGCTAAGGGGTGACTGGCTAATGGCAACTAACACGGTCCCTGTTGATGCATGATTGTCTGCCAAACTCCTTCTGACATACCACTGACTGCTGTTTCTGGAGTTTGGGCAGGAGAACTGACACCCTAAAGCATGTGCTAAAGCACGTACATTGCATGATTTTCCCAGCTGGAGTGCAGAATGCTGCTCCTGTCCCTTTCCTTTCCCTTTCCTGTCCCTTTCCTATCCCTCTTTTATGGCTGCACTTAGCATTTAAAATGCAAATCTGCATTTGGGACATTTAAAGTAGTGCATGGGACTCATCACTTTGTATTCTTCAAAGATATTTTTTTTTCAGTTTCACCAGATGGGATCTGAAGAATGGCAATCTTGATATGCTGAACATTAGAGAGGAATAATTTTTATAGCGTATCTTAGTTGCTGTCTTATGGGGTAGAGAACATGGTTTCTGCCAGCTTTGATCTCTTGTATTATGATAACAAATTAATTTCTCCACAGATGAAAGAAGATTCATAATTTTACTGTGAAAAACTTTTTTAAAAACCTAATGTTCAGGTGGGACATACATTTCTGACCAGGAAACAGCTGGAGAGAATGAAAACTGACAGGAAATTCTCTACTTCTGACATTGATTTTTGCAACTAGGAATCAGGACTTAAACACAAGCTGTAGAGAGAAAGTTTTAACAAGGAGGTAAAGTTTTATGTTACAGGATTTAGCCAAATTCTAGCATAAATTACGAAGAATAGATAAGCGGCTTTCTTATTCCTTCTGGTGAGGCATCTGCTGTTGAAAAGACAGTCTATTGGGTTAGACAGACCTCAAAACTACCCTAAGGACAAATCTTACATCATTAAAAATGTTCTTGAAATAAACAGATTAGGATGGAACAAACAAACCAACAACAAACAAACTGGGCAGAGAAATCAGATGTGGGAAAATTGCCTCACTTTGCACTGAAATGTTTTTATGTCAAGCTGGGAGAATGGGAACCAAACTTCATACGCAGGTTGCAAAGCCCCAAAGGAATCTAATCTTGCTGGACAATCTGATGCTTGAAATTAATCTCTAAAAAAACCACCAATAAATGCAGATAATGCAGATAATGCACAGCTTTAATAGCTTGCTTTCCACAATTTATGCTTTGTTGCTGTCTCACAGCCCTCTGTGGTATCTCAGTCCTGGAGTTTAGCCTAAAGCACTTTTGGAAAAAAGAAGCCTAACCAAATCTCTTGTCATATTAGTCTTTGAGCAAAATAAATCTCAAATTCCGTATGTATATATTTAACAATATTTATCTGTCATGAAGAGGAGAAATATGCCTGGGTGACTGTGCCTGTGTTCTCATCACTAAAGATCTTTTTCAAAAGAAAGATAATAAGAAGGGAAAGCTTGGTTTGTGCTCAAAGTCTAAGAGTGGGACAGTGGATCTTGAATCAGTCCATGGTTCTGTAATATGTTTTCGTTGTAGACTTAGGAAAACCAGTTACAGTTTCTCAGCTGTCTACACCTCAACACACACACACACAAAAAGCTTGAGGAAGGAAATTATTTCTTTGCTACCTACTGTTTTATCCATCTTTCATAGATAGCCTGAGTCAGGTTTGTCTCTTTCAAGTGTCTGCCCAGAACAGAGCAAAGGGGACACTGGGATTACGTAGTCCTCCTATTTTATACTTGGAAATAATGTAAACCTCATATATATAAACAAACAAACAAACAGACAACTAAAGGGGAGGTGAGGAGAGATTAAGGTTAAGAATTCATTTGCCTATTTGCCTCGTCTTAAAATGAGGTAACACAAATGGGAGGGTGAAAGGAGGAAAAGTCAATCTCATCTTTATTATCCTGTAAACAGCCTGTGAAAACGCCAGCCAGTTGTCAAAGCATTTAATCTATCTCTCTGCTGACTAGGCCAAGGCCTGTTTTGGGAGAACTTTGTTGGATTTTGCTGTACTGGTTTGCTGGATAGAAAATTCTTCCTATTGACAATGCAGTTTATCATCTTTGATTGCTTATGCAATTGAAACCGAAACAAGGAAAAATACAGTCTTAGTACTTACATCTTTTTCTACTATTTCTGGTGGAAAGGAAAAGTAAAAGTAATTAGATAGTCAAGTGTGATTTGGTGAACAATTTGTTTTCATGTAGGACACACCAAGAAAATCTGAAACCAGAAACTCCTCCCCACCATCCAGCTGATGCAGATATATTTATGAAACACTGCATATGCTGGTATGATTCTGTAACAACCTTGATCTGTGGTAGTCCTGAGCCACTGCCTCAGTGAACAGCATGGACCCATCTAGTTTTGGTTGTCAGTAGCATCGAGGCTTATATTAGTTCTGCTAAAACAAGACCTCTATCATTGAAGTAAGGTCAGATTCTTTTTACATATTGTAAGACAAAATACTGAAGAAACACAAATAAAAGTGAGTGATAGATAATATATATCCAAACACTGATTAAATTGTTTATATATGCAGGTGGAAAAAAATAGATACACATTTAATATAAGCATACATATATCTAAATATATGTACACAAACACATTTACTTATCTATTTGTCTGAGTAAAAATAAACATCTAAACAGGAAACAACTTTCTAATTTCTGGTTGGGGTTTTTTTTTTTTGTTTGTTTGTTGAGTTTTTTTAACCAGGATTCAGAAATTTTACCTTACATAAGATATGCATTCAGCTGTCAAAAGTCATAAAAAATTGACATAACAGCATCAACATCAGTCCTTTAGAAGTTTCTCCTTATATATTACTGATAGAGCATCACCAAAGATGTAAATTTGCAAACCTGACAACTGACTACATTTAATATAAATTTTTTGACATTTTAGTTCTGATAGAGCTTGGAACTTCTGAAATAAAACTCTCCTGAACTCTCCATCAACAAGGACAAGGACAGCATTATGGAGTAGGAGCTGGCTTTAGATCTTATGCATGGATATTTGCTGAAATATTCTGTAGTAGAAAAAACCCTTATATTCTAGTACAGCACATAGTACTGTTCTCTACACAGTTTGTTTTGTGGATGATTCCAGATGAGTGATGGTATGTTTTCTGCTGTTTGTGTTCTGCAAAAATAAAGCAAACGAAGGATTTTTTGTGTTCATGTAAAGCAAACAAATAACAAATTAATGATTTTCCAGTTGAATTTCTCAGAGGAATTAGGAAATTGGAGTATCTTCTTAATGTCTTATTTTTTTATGCACACGTAGAGACTTCTAGATCCTTTTCCTTATTACTGGTAAATTGCTTATCCCATCTATTTGCTGCTTCTTTTCTCCCAACTACTCCAAGGAAACCCTTTGCTTTTCTTGTTGAAAAAGATCTAAACAAGGACATTCACCTCTGCCTATTCCCACACATTTCTGCTGCTAGTAAGTAATATAGGGTATAACTGTATATTTAATTAAGACAGCCACCTATGAGGAACGGTTCCCCAGTGTCAGGGAAGCATGTGCCTAGAACTGTCTATGGATAATCAGGAAGATTGGAGGGAAAAGTAAAGGGCTGTTGGCAAGGAGGACCACACACAGCTCTATGTTTTCATTTAAAATGGTCAACTCTGTCTTGTCTACTGGGTGTCCTGATGGAGGAATCGTCTCCATCTTCTCAGCATACTAGCAGGTTAGTAAGAATCACAGTCATTAAGGAAGGAAAAAGCTCATTAGGTCTGAGCCCAAATACTGATACTTGGAGATGGGTCTGAGGCCAGGCAAAAATTTAGTCCTCTGTGTGTGTGAAAAAACAGGAAGAGAGTAAACAGTGCATGCAACCTCCATCTCTGGCTTAAACAAACATCTGCCAGTGGGTGTCTTGGGAGGCCGTCTTTCACAGACATTTTCCTGGTGTGCCTCTCTATTCTGCCTCAAAGAAAACCTTAGTTATGTTAGCATTTATGCCTGCTTTTGCAGCCGAGGCAGTGCCAAGTGCCTCAGGTCTTCCAGACAAGGGTGTATTATTCCAGCTACAGCGTTTCTCTCCTGTGGTTTTTGTTTAAACCATTTCTACCACATACCACAGAGGTCATGGCTGTGAGGGAAATGTGATTGGCTGAGGAATGTTAATGGTAAGCTACTAGGCTCAGTATAGAGACTGGAAAGAGATGCTCTTAAAAACAGTGCTGATATTTTAATTATAATCTAAGATTTTACAAAGAGGGGTAGAGAAATTTATTCTTACTCTCCTGTAATTGAAAATATAAATAGTAATTAGCTGGAGTAGGTTTCCCAAAGGTAGGTGCTTGCCTGCCTGAGATACTGTATGTATCTGATGCAGCTGTCAGGGAGAGAGGCCGGCTATGGCCACAGCCAGCCTACCAGTGCAGCTCATCAGATGTTGCTCATTGAGGATTAGCCCAGAGAAAGCTTAATTAATTTTCTTGTAAATGATGAACACTGAGACCAACAGGTGACATTTCAGAGTCTTCAGTGAGCTAGGGAATGATACTAGCCTTATTTATTCAGAAAACTGTTTTTAAGGGGCTTTCATGAAAAGGTGGATGCTAGCCCTGTGGCTCAGAGAATTCCATCCACCCCAGTAACCTGTCTCCAGAAACAAGCACCAGTAAGTGCTAGAGAGTCTTCTCTCCCAAGAACTGGCTGCAGCAGTGTGCTCCAGAGGCACGTAGCACAGGTATCAATGCTCAGTATTCAGGCATAAAGAGAGGATGACAGGATGACCACTGTCAGATATCCACACTATCTGATACTAAGCTTCCCAATTTTGGGTTTCTGTGAGATCCTTACTTGCTTGTGGATGTCTAGGGAGAAACTCCGTGAAAAGTTTTGGCATTTTCTCTTAGTTACAAAAGTGTACATCTTGCATTCAAATAAGAAAGCAATTTGAGAGATTACCATAATTTCAGCATTGTTCAGAAGTTACAAATTTCTGAAGGATTCCACTAGCCAATGTTCTACACCTGGTGTTGTTTCCAGAAGGAATAAATTACTGTTGTTGATGTATAAAGCCTCTAGCTCTCTAAAAGCAAACTTGATGCTGATGCCATAAATCCGGGACTGATACAGCCGTGGTTACCTAATTCAGAAGGAAAGAGCAGATTGTGTCAGGAAGTCTGATGTCATAACTAACATATTTCCAGGCTCTTTCTTTTTCAAGATTCTGTTGATGTGACTGAAGTATTTTGGCAGGGGGAGGGAGTCAGGAAAGAAAGGAGTGACAGGTGCTAGAGTATGATAGATTCTGGGCTCTTCTTGCCTAGATGGAATTCATTGGATGCAATATAGTTATCCCCAGACAGGCATGCATTTTACCCTTCAGGTTGAGCAGTTACGAAATATGAGTAAGGCTGGATTAAACTGGGTTGACAATAAAAAAAATAAAACAACTTTGCCAGACTTGAGCACACAGGCACTACATAACTTTCTACCTCTTTATTGTTTAGTAGCTGTTTCTTTGAAATCATGTTATGCCCAAGGTTAATATTTCATTTAATGACAACAAAATGTAGAAAGTGTGATCTCTGACCGCTGGAGATTTGAGGGTAAGTTTCACTGCAAGTGCTAGATTTTTTTATTTTTTTCCTACTTTACAGTACCTAACCAGCACTTCTTACTTCCCTTTCAGTTCTTTATAGAATATGCTGTGATGGATCATGTCATGTCTGCTTAAGTAATAGCATAGCAAAACAGTGATTCAATAATTAGTAAAATTGCATAGAATACTATGCTATGACTGCTACTGGATGTATGTTATCCAAGAGCACATAAAAATATTAATATTATGGTCAATAAATATTTATCTGGGGAAAAATCCTGACAATAGAAGTCTTTTAAATCTATTAGATATGTGTATCATACTCCTTGGAAAATTCAGATACTGCACTTTTTTTTTAATAGAAAGAGTAATTAATCATTAGAATAATTTGTCCAGAGAATGCTTCTTTGTCTCTGTCGTTTCGGGTTTTAAAGTCAAGATTAAATTGTCAACCTAAAAGATTTACTCTAATCAGCAAGAGGTTACTGGACTTGGTGCTACAATTAACAAGTAAACATCTTTGACTGTAATAAACACAGAGTTTGGTTAAAGACCCTATCTCTTCCTTTCAACCTTGCCATATCTGGCTTTATGGTGTCAGTCAGAGTGAGCTTCTAGGGACTCAAGAGATACTTGAAAAGAGTTAAATCTATGGACTAGAGTTGTTCTGAGATAAGGATTGGACAAATTGTTGGGCAATGTGCTCTATCTGACCCTTCTCTGAGTGGTGGGGTTGGACTAGACAATATTCAGAGGTCTCTTCCAGAGGTCTGCCTTCCACCCCAGATATTCTGTGGTTCTGTAGTACAGTATACTTTTTTTTTTGCCAAGCTCAAGTAACCTTTAACCTTCAGGACCAGCAGACCTCTGTGCAACCTCAAAATAGATGGAACTGGAGTTGCTGTAAAGGTCTTTCTTTCTTTAACAAGGATCCTCAGACCCTTCGTGTATGCTCACCATATTCCAGACTGCAGTTTTGCAGCCATGGTAATAGTCTATGATTCCATTAAGTGGGCAGACAAAATACACCTTTTATCTATCTGAGCTTTTCTGTAACTTATTTGTTGTTTAGCTTGTATTTATTACTAAAGAATGTAACTTCCTCCCTCCTTGCCCCAGTGGGTAGACACAGGAAAAAACCTACTAGTAAATAGTAGAACAGATGAGAAGACAAGAAGGCAATAACAGAGGTCCTATCCAGCCCTGGCACAGACTTAATAAAGTCTTATCTGGTCAGCTGATGCTGCTTCAGTCACTTTATGGGTTTGGGTACTGTTGATAATAGGCAGTAATTTTGTCTTGCCATAGGGAGCTATATGGGTCATGGGAGCAATGGGAGTTGTGCAGAACTGCCACCAAGCTCTTGGGCTGCTGTGTGGTATTCTGTTGCTCTTTGAGAAAGGAGACTGGTGTAGTGCCCAGTGAGTGTTACAGTTGCAGACAGTGACATATTATCTAGCTGGCTGAAGTTTAAACACGTTGGAAGGCTCCCTGAGGCCAAAACATGGAGGACCTTATGCATAACTGCTGTCCAAAGCCCTTGGCTGCCTTGTTGGGGTGGGACTCCCAACAAGCAGCTGGAAGCAGGTTATTTTCCCATGGCAGCTATGTAGAGTGTTAAAATGGAAGTTAATTTAATTCTGCAATGGTTTACTGAAGGCAAGTCTCCAATGGTATATTGGTTTCGCAGCATTTCCTTTTCAGTTTTGTCTCTCAGGTAACAGTTCTAGATCTTCTAGGCTCCTTAAATATATCTTCACTATAATTCTTCGCTGTCCCTTAAAATGGGGTAGGAACAGGAATATGCCTGATACAATACTTCTTATGCCACAGGTATTGTTACCAGGCAACCATCCCATGCAGCTTTGGCAGCACACAAATTACTTCAGACACTAACCCTTCAAACATCCAAACCAAGATGTGCCAGCAGATTTAAGTGAGGCAATGCAGTAAGATTTTCAAAATCAACAGATTATTGAGGACTCATGATACATTAGCACTGTGGTTACCATGCCCATTTCCCAAAATATTGGCACAAATGAGTGATGTTTACTTGCATGTGAAGATTAATCATATCTGTTGCTGAGGGGAGGCATCCCAACCTCTCAAGTTATCAGTAATCTAAATATTTTTATTACAGCAGTTTTAGTGCACTTTATATCAAACTGGAAAAACATTCAAAGCATCCATCCCCAACTAGAATAAAGGGAGAGATGAGAGACTAGCCAAGTCCAAACAAATTCTCTCCCACTAAGCCCTACAGGTAGTCATTTATGTCAGCACAAAGCTAGTATAAAATTATCTTACCTTACAGTGGCATTACTGAAAGGTCTTCCTTTTTACAGCCGTTAGAATAAAACCTGTGTACTTTGCTCAGCTTCCAAATTTGTGGCTGTCAGGCTTTTTGGAGTCTGCACTGCTAAGTGGGTAAGCAAAGGTGAAGAATCAACAGATTTAAATCATTGCAACTCAGTTGGCTACAGTCAGTCTTCTGGGAACTTGTTCTAGGGTATACTCATATATGCAGCGTGGTTTGAAGTAGGAGAAAAAAAAGTAGGTAGGGAAAGAAATCACAATCCATGGGTGCAGATACAGTGACATTCCTACTGAAGGGCATGAGTATCAGCCAAAATGGGCCAGTCAGGTAAGAAGATTCAAAGTGAGTTCCTACTACCTGAAAGTAGTCAATTTCCATCTAATCATCCTTCCCTTTGCTTCTCTGCTGATTGAAGGAGTTGACATTCTACAGGAGCACATTTGGTTCCTCACATGAAAAGGTTTTATAGTCCATCAAACTTTCTCTTAGTCCGTAAATAGAAATGGGAGTAAGAGACCTTTGAAAATGTGAACATAACTATATATAGTTACATTCATCAGGTTATAAAAAAAAAAAAAGTAGTGGAAACCAGCAGGTAGATGATGAAGCTACTGGTACTCAAGGTCATATATCTGCTCAATACTGGTATCTGGTTTGCATATGTAAATGTTACAAAGTGCATCTATAAATTATAGTGTGCTGAATCTTGCATATACAGAGGCCAAGTTTGTTCTTTCATATGCAAATAAATACCCACGAGCTAAGAACAATAGTGCCTGAGGTTTGTTTGACAGCTATGTGATTGAATAGGTTTGACAGGTCCAGTCCCTCACATGGTATGGAGGCAACGTTCAAAAGTGTTTGAAGATTTCATAGCACATTGAAAAAGCCAGAAAATTAATGCTGACCAAATGAATGACCCATAGGCATAAATTCATCTTTCTCTTTGATTTCTTGAAGCTGATTCCAGGTAAAAAGTTCCTAAGGAATAATCCTAGATTCCAAAATGAACCAGTTCTCACAAAGACAGACATTTTAAATATGTTTTTAAATTTTGCCCTTTGTGTTTTGTGAAGAGAAGGAAACATTAAGTAATGAATTCTATTTTAATCTTTCACACAAAATTTCTTCGAATGGCCATTCAGCAAATCCAAAAGGCCAAGAAGAAAACTCTGTATGTTATTTCCTTCAGCATTTTTATAGTTCTAGGGCCTGTCCCCTTTCATCATGTATCATGTCTTAATGTGTGATTTGCACTGGGTTTGTGGACCCTGGCTGTTTGAGACGTCATTGTACCACTTTTTTTGTTTTCTGTTAATGTACATTTACAATTAAAACAAAGGAACTGTAGAAATAACCATTACTAAAATCAGTGTCCTGCTTTTTCAGAATCCTGTAATAGCAGGTTCACATCATGATAAAGGTATTGGTGCAGTATTTTCAATCTTTACACAACATAAGCATTCCCATTTTTTATTTAAAATCTTGCACATTTATGCATCTCTTTTCCTGGTGATATGCCAGGATGCCCTGTTGCCAAGACAAACAAAGAAAATGACAAAATTGTGCAATTCTTTTCTACTTCCTTCTAGTAAAAAAAAAGACCATTACAGTCTGGCTTGTTCGTATAACAGGGCTATAGATTTTGTCTCCGAATTCTATTCCAAATTTATTATTTTAAATATTATTCTTCATGCAGAAATAGCTGCTTCTAAGATCTCTTCCTGTGGCATTAAAATTAATATAAAATGTAATTTAAAAGGTGGATCACTGACAGGTTTAGTGCTTCTTTGAAGAATTATCTTGTTTTAAAATGATTTATTATATCACTGATGCCTGCTAATCTGGACATGGTGCTGTTCCTGCTCATTATTGCGAACAGGGCCATAAAATTCAGCTAATAAAATGTTCTACTGCATAGATGAAATATTGTGAAAGCCCAGTCTTTTTTTTTTTTTCTGTCTGTCTCTCAATCCTAAACCTACACAGTATGCTTGCTGATATTGGCTGTTAATTTTTGATTTTAATTTTCCCCAAATTCATATCCAGTAACTTTTTTTTCACCTCAGAGTTTTTACTAATTTGTCCTGATCCAGTATTTAAATAGTGTAATATACAATTATTTATCACATTTTGTGACTGTATGTAGAAGTAAAATTTTGAGACCAAATAAAAATCCTCTGCAGATAAAGGGAACCCAAGTAGAATTTCAGGCTTCACATCAGTAATTTTTAGTTTATGATTTCACTTGGTATCTACATGACTTTAACTTTGCATGGTGTAGGGTGAATATGCATGGAGATTATATTTACCATGCAATGTCTGAATTAAATTCTTTCCTGACAATTGTGTCAAAGTAAAAAAAAAATAAAAACCCACAACAAACCCCAGGTCTAGAGTGCTCTGTAAGTGAACAAACTTCACAGGTAGATAAAAGTAATTTTTCTAGAGCTTAGAATACAGAAAGTACTAATATTATTGAAGTATTCAGAGATCCTAATCAAATTTTGTGTTTGTTATACTATTGCATAAACACGTGCACATTACTAATTGGAAATTCTTTGAAAACACTTTTCCATTTACATATTCTGGGAAAGCGACTGTTTTTTTGGTTTTTTTTTTTTACATTTTTTGTTAAAATTGTGTGCAGCCACATTACATATGGATAAAGGCTTTGGTCAGAATAACAGAGATTTACTTATTTCTGTAGATTTTCTCTACAGTTCAAGTTGGGTAAGCAGGTTCAACAATGGTGTGATATCTTTTCCCACTGACCGACACCACTTACGTCATTCTATAAATTTTCTTGTGGAACTGTGTATTTAACATTCTTTCCCCTGGGATATAAATGTAAAAAAGAACCAATCACCATGAAATGTCAGTGTCGTCTCAGCACTGTTTTGCCATATAGCATCTTGGCTTTTGTGGATAATGGAAAGGTAATCATCTGATGTATCACTTTCTGTTTCCTTTTAGGATGCATGCTTTGCAGCTTGTCAAGTATAATAAAGATATGATGTGCAATAACCTTTATTTCTTTGTGAACAAAAATGTGTTATAATAAAATAGGCTGGCAGAGTTCCACCAACCAGAATATTTTCACAAGTAACTTTCTTCATTTAAAAAAGAAAGAAGTGGAAGAGGAGAAGAATGTCTTTGAAATCACGAACATGCAGGGTCTCATGACACTTCTTTACTTTTTAGAATTTCAAGCAACAATACATCAGTTGATAAATTCATTATTTATCTAATTTTTACTTTTTATGTTTTCTTAATTAATATTTGAGCTTTCTGTGACATGCACAACTCTATAAATTGCATTAAAATGTGGTTACCTCAGCAGATTTCAATCAGCTGTAAAGAAAAATAAAGCAAACTTCCTAGAGAGTTCCATCTCCAGAAAGTGTGTTCTGCACAGCTTTCATCTTCCAGAAAAACTCAGAGTAAGTATATGTCGGTCACTTTAAAGAACAAGGAAAGTTTATATATTTTCAAGCATGTATTTCCATACTGTCTTGTTTCAACAGAGCAGATTTTGTCAATGTATTTTGTCTGATGTATTACCTGCTTTTGCCCAATTCTTATTAAATTAATAATATTAAATTAATAATAATGTTAATAATGATGATTCTATTGTCACATAATTATATGATCATTAGTACCAATTATACCTTGATGCTAATGTCATAGGGGCCTCTTACCTTCAAGTATGAAGGGGAAAACGACCTCCTCTGTCTTCCTGTGAGTTAATTTGGAGATGGGAACTTGTAATGAAGATTATCCTCTTGAGAAAAATTAACCTGTATGAACACTCTTGACTCTACATTATTTCAAATCAATCATGAGAATCCTGTAATCTGAGTCTTCTCTTTATTAATTCCGCTGCTTCTTTCTCCCTCTGTCCCTTCCATTACTACTCTTGAGCTCTTTGTTTTCTTTCTATTACCACTCTTAGTCTTTAGGTACTTGCACAAGAAAATTGCTGAAGAACAATAATAGAGACGGAAGTGCCATGTGTTTCTGCAAGTTACCTTTCTAGAATCATAGAATCATAGAATGGTTTGGGTTGGAAAGGACATTAAGATCACCTAGTTCCAACCACCCTGCCATGAGCAGGGACACCACACACTAAACTATGTTGCCCAAGGCTCTGTCCAACCTGGCCTTGAACACCACCAAGGTTGGAGCATCCACAACTTCCTTGAGCAACCCATTCCAGTGCCTCACCACCCTCACTGTAAAGAGCTTCTTCCGTTCAGCTAATCTAAACTCCCCCTGTTTAAGTGAAAGATTTTTTTGTGAAAGATTTTTTTTTCCATTCTTGCAAACATAATTCATGAATATTTTTAGGCTTGAAACTGTCTATGATACGTACTTGTTAGTTTCTCAAAATATACCTGTGAAAATAATTATCATTGGTGAGAAAGGGAAATTACTTTGATACTAAAGTATTAAAATGGGGAAAATATCAACCTGTGCAGTATTCTTTAAAAGAAAAAACATGCAACTTCATAGTTGATTAAAATGCCTATAATACTATATGAAGTTTCAATGGGATAAAGTTGACAAAAACATCCAAATTAATTTCTCAACAAGCTAATCAGTTTTTGTATAATTACCAAACAAAACATTTCATATGAAAACTTGTGAATGTGTAATTACAGGAGTACTTTAAGCACTCTGATTCACTAGTGTCTCAAAGAAGCAGTGTGGTTCAATGGGTTTGACATTAAATTGGTTATTATGAGAACCAGGTAATTTTCTCAGCTTTGATTGCAGTGAATTTTAGGCTCTTCATGTTTGAGGTTATTCATTCATAAAATAGGTTTGATAATGCCTGTCCCCACTCACATATCTATAGCAGAGCACTTTTAACTATGGTATCTTCAGATACTGAGGAGGATTATAGATTTGTTAGAAAAAGGAAGACTTTTAAGAAGGAAACATTTTAGGCTTTTGGCTCAACAATTGTGTAGTACTTACAGTAAAATTATCTTCCAACTGAAGGTATTGGTAACTATTGTGATGTCAGATTTTTCAGCATTTGCTACTCCTTAAAATTATTTCATTTCCTAATAAGAATTGAAGTGAATGTGGCAATTCTCCTATGTATTCCACGTATTCTCCTTTATGGGAACATGACTAGATTCTAACAGTATTTGCAAGAACGGTCAGTCATACACAGAATAGGAAAAAATACAATGGTGAAGTGGTTTCAGGAAGGATATAAACTAGTAATACAAATGAAAGATGAGAAAGTAGAAAGTGTTGCCAGGAATAATCATCAAGAGACTATGTGCATGGATGGTTCAAAGCATATGGAGGTCATGTTGCTTTAAGATTTTATTATCTAGCTTGAAAGAGGAAGATGACTTCATTGATGAAAATGATTTCTTTCTGCCTGTTACTGAATCAAAAGTGATTTTGCTGGAATTAATATAAATCACACATTATAAATCAGAGGGACATCACTTATAATCGACACCACAAACAAGTAGTAGCTAACTGTCAGCTATAATGCTAACTACATATTTACTTCTGCAGAAATGTGTCTCTCTGCAGGCCTATGTACCATGCTTTAAGCCATTAAAACCTGCAGGTCAATCCTCTGCCGTACTGTCATGTTTCGGATGAATTGTATCGGCTGTCTTTGTTCAGAGCATGTGGACACAACTTGTCTGTTGGGACCTACACTTTGGGATTGGGCTGGCTGTCTTTGTTCAGAGCAGGTGGACACAACTTGTCTATTGGGACCTGAACATGGGAGAGAATAACTGTCCTAAGCCATGTGCAAACTGAATGCATTCACTTTGGCAAGAAATTTCTGCCTAAAAGTAATCTCTGAAGCTCATCAGGGCAGGGAGAGGAGTCACTTGGTTAACACAGTGTGCATTATTCCCTGAGACTCAAAATAATTTTATTTGCTAACTTGGACTCTTCAGTTAGGTGACCGATTGGTAATTACAATGGAAAATAAAAACTGATCTACACTTCTTCCCAGGAAATGTATAACGTTTTAGAAACCTTAACCAGTACTCAATTCCTTTAAAAGCAAAAGCAACACTCAATCTTTCATAGCCTTGAGGCGAGTATTGTGTTTGACCTTAGAAGTGCTTCAAGGACAACAGGAGGGTTTTTCCTATCAGTCTTGGTGTATTTTAGATCTAAGGTGAAGGGAACAACCCTTAAGTATATAACAGCAGATACCTGCATACCTACTGAGATGTCCTGACATCTCTGCAAAGGTGACCAGTTAATATCAATTACATAATACTTACCTCACACCCAAAAAATGAAAAACTTCAGCTCATTTTCAGTAGGCCATGAAATATTCAAGAGCAGATATTAAACTTCACTCATCTTCAAGGCAGAACAGATCCAGAATTAGAAAGCTGATAGCAGCAGATGCCTTTGCCTCCTGATGAAAGGAAACTTTTGGGTGCAGACACCCCTATAACCCCACATGCATACAGCTGTGCTCTGGAGCCAGGCCACAGCCATCACCTAAGCACAGCAGCACAGTGATAAGCAGGCACAGTGGGGCACGACCTGTTCTCTGCTAGTAAGCCCTACCTTAGCACACCATGTGTAAGGGTCTGATATGGTTATATTGAGCTTCACAGTTCCCCAAACATAAATGCTCCCTGGGGTCCTGAGGAGGAAAAGGAGGCAGCTGAAATGAAGGAAATGATAGCATGATAATGAAATGTGCAATGCCAGAGGTATCTTGGAAAGATAAAGCACTTTGATTCCTTTTTTTTTTTAAAAGATGAAAGAGTAGTTCAATATAACCAATAATTTAGTGTAAATTACTTTCCAATTGTCTTAGTTTCACTCAGCTCAACATGTTAGTTATTTTCCTCCCCTTCCTGCTGCATGTTTCATCTATTTTCAGGATATAAAAGAAATAGAAGAATCTTTATTATTATTATTATTTTGAACAGCAGATAAGAGAAATTCATGAAAATAATTCCAGAGCCAAAGTAAAATCTATGTGACAGGAGTCATTAAATTACTTTATAAAAAAGTCTTCTTAAATCACAGTGTCCGTCCACTGCTAGATTGAGAAAAAACAGACATAACAATTAGCATTTTAAGAAATTGTCTGTTTCCATCTTACAGTTTAAGGAGTCCTGGGGTAGCATATTATGAGAGCCAAGACTTTAGCTTTGGTTATAATCTGGATTTTTGCAGTGCTGCGTTTCAGTTAGAGATGGTGGAAGTTATTGCTTATGACTCTGTACAAGTATGAGATGGTTCTTTCAATCCTTTTTTAAGGATCGTTGCTGTTATTTTAGCTGTGTCTGGTGAGACTGCAAAAAGATAAAGTTTATTATGAGGAAGAAATTTCAAAAGAAAAAAGTTAAATAGCTATAATTTTGGAAAGTGAAAATTTAATGAAAAACAGGATGCTTTTCAGTTTATATTTAAAGACTGTAACAATATATGTGCATAAATTTTATACAAGATATGGACACATAAAAGGTGAATTTCTGGCTTTGTAGTTTGAAATATGCCACTTCCAATGACTTAAAGACTTCATCCATGATATGAAGCAGAAAGATGGAATTAACCACTAAGAAAAAACACGTACCTATGAATACCTATGATTTTTTTTTTAAAACAAATATACTTTTAACTTTTAAGCAAACATATACTAATACTCTATGCAAATAAAATAAAATATATTAGAAAGCAACCGGGAAATATTTGTCATGTTTTAGTGCTGCATGTAGGATAGTGTGAGAGTACAGGGAAGTGTAACCTGAAGAAACAGCCTCTACAAGTAAATTGAGGACAATGCATACCCAGTAAAGATCAGATATCAGCAGAAACAGGCAGTGACTGAAATGTCTCTTTGGAGATGAGCAAAACTATGTCTTAGAAAAAGACTTACTGGTCACCATTCAATAGTGAGGATAGTTGGATGTGTTTCTTATTAGTACAGTATAATAGACTGTTATGGGACAATTTTCTATACGTGAAAAGAAAAGACAAGGAATATAGTCTCCGAAAGGTTATAAAATGAGAAGTACAGTGAAGAGGTTAAGTACTTATTTTTCAGCAGGGGAGTAAATTTTAGCTGATGGACTTTACTCACTTTTTTTTTTTTATAGCTGTAATAAACTCTTCTACTATATATTCTGCTTATGGACTTTGTCTTTAAGGATCCCAGACATCAAATACTGAAAATGGAAATAGGCATGAGATCACTTACATCTAGTTTTGAGGGTGTAATAAAAATATATATATATTATGATAAAAAGAAAATAATGCATTTTTCAAACAGGAAACAAGACACAGTTTCGTTAACAATTGCAATATGAAAACACCTCTCAGTTGATAATTTAAAAACAATGGTCTCCCCTCTCCACTCTGTGGTGGGCATGAGTCTATTAGCTTAAAGTGAAGATTGAACATGCCAAGTAGGTATTTCAGGAAGAAATCAAAAATTGGACTTGATAAAAAGCTATGTCCCTGTCATGTGTAGAGCACTGCATCAGGAAGCCAGGCCTCTGAATTTCAGCTGAATGAACTGCAAAATCAGGAAATTACTCAGTAAAGTTCAATTCATTTGGGTGTATTCCCTAGAGCAGTTTGAAGTGTTGCAACTTGAGAATAGCATTAAATCATGATAAAGTTCTAGCCAGAAATGGATATATGTTTAGTTTCCAAATGAAAAATTGCATCAGAAAACAGGCAAGGAGATGGAGTTTCCTGACCTGAACTTGTCCCATGCCTCCTGGCAGCTAGCATGATCTGGAACCAGAGACAATCCTGATAGTGAACACAGCCAACCTCCCTACCCAGCTCTGAGAGGCAGAAACCAGGTAAACCTTCTGAGTTTCAGAGAAAAAAGGATGAAGAAAAAGAGGGGATAAATGCTAATAGCTGCTATTTGTATTGATGGCAGTGAAATCTTCCCTGTCTGGGGAAACTAAACTCATACAGAAGCAGAAGCTTTATGTATTGTCTGGGGAACTTGGAGCATGAGGCTATAACTACATTTCATGAATATGCATTCAGGAATACGCACTTCAGTACAGATCATCAATCACAGTTACAATGTTGGAACCATACATGAGGATTTGGGCAGCAGACAGGTGTTGTCTTTTAACCCCAGCTGGCAACTAAGTACCATGCAACTACTCACTCCTTTCCTCCTGGTGGGATGGGAATCAGAAGAGTAGACTTGTGGCTTGAGATAAAGACAGTTTAACAGGTAAAGCAAAAGCCACATATGCAAGCAAAACGAAAGCCACATATACAAGCAAAGCAAAACAAGGAATTCATTCACAACTTCCCATCAACAAGCAGGCGTTCAGCCATCTTTGGTGAAAACAGAGCTCCATCATGTGTAACAGTGACTTGGGAAGCCAAATGCCATCACTCTGAATGTTCACTCCTTCCTTGTTCTTCCCCCAGCTTTATCTGCTGAGCATGATGCCATATGGTCTGGGATGTCCCAGTGTCCAGTTGGACCAGCTGTCCTGGCTGTGTCTGCTGTCAAAACCTTGTGCACTCCCAGCCTGCTCACTGGTGGGGTGGGGTGAAAGGCAGAAAAGGCCTTGACTCTGTAAGCGCTGCTCAGCAGTAATTAAAACATCCCTGTGTTATCAACAGGTTTTTTTTGGTCACAATTTAAAAACATAGCCTCATACTAGCTATTATGAAGATATTTAACTATCCCAACCAAAACCAGCACACCAGGCTTAAGACTTTGGTCTTGATTTTAGCACTGGCAGTAGCATGTTTGCTATCAGCTACCAGAAAAAAAAGAGTCCAGTGAACTTGTTCTATTCTGCTTGCATCTTTCTAATAAAACCAGAAGGACGGGGCAGTTCTGTACTTGTAGGATCGTTTCCTAATGATCTTCCTGTGACTGCTACGGAAGACTTGGAAAACAAGGAAAAGGTTCATTACAGGTGAGGTACTTTATGCACTCTTCAGGCAATAAAAACCGAAGACTAAATTGTGCTTTATTAGCACAGGAAACTCAAGTTAACTCTGAGAATGACTGCTGCAGGAATTCAAGTAATCTTAACAAAAAGTTTGGTAGGAAGATAACTAACAGAGTTCTACGTGTAGCTTCAAAGTGCAGTAATGAAAACACAGAAAATTCAGTTATTTCCTTGCTAAAAGTGTAGCATCAAAGTGCAGTAATAAAAGCACGGAAAATAAAATTTATTTCCAGCTGGCCACAAAATGGAAGTGTTAGGTATGATTTATGTAAGAGTTATGCCAGAAGCAGCACCTGACATCCATGTCAATGTGATACAAAGCCCTAGAAACAGCAGCAATTTGACTATGCAGAGAAAAAAAAAAGAAAAAACAAACCAAAAAGAATCAAATGTCCTCAGTTGTGGCTAAGGTCTGTTCCCCATAGCCAGAAGTGGTGCATGTAATAGCAACCCCTGCTATGAAAACATCTAAAACCCAATGAACCATACTTGCTACTTACAGGTTGCAAAAATCAGTGTAACACAGATCACCAGAAAAAAAAGTTCAATGAACTTATACTGTTCTGCTTGCATCTCTCTCAAAAACCAGAATGACGGGACAGTTCTACATCCTAATGATTTTCCTGTGAAAGCTAAGGAAGACTTGGAAAACAAGGAAAGTAGGTTTTGGGAAAAACTGCTTTCTATCTTTTCTACAAACTGTCTATCACCCAGTGTTTTGGGAAAACATTGACAGGGGTTCTGGTCAAAACTAAGACAAGACATTGTAATAAAAATATCCTGTTTCCACATAAATTTGCTCTGCAGGCAGTGCCACAGGTATTGCTTTTAAAATGCCAGAGGTAAAGTAGATTTAATTAGTCTTAATTAACCTGAGACCTGGGTTACCAAGTGCTGGAACACAAACAAGTAGGAAATAAAATCTCTAAATACAGAAAAAATCATAATATACATTCAGTAGGAAATCCTGCATGAGGCATGCACTGCTGGTATAGCATTACAGACGAAATGGAGAAAAAAGCTGATAAAGCACAGCGTTACTTGTAATCTTTTTAACAGAGATCAAAGGGAAACATAATGAAGAGTTGTGTTGATCAATTGTAGTCAGACGGAGATTTGCAGAGGTTACAAGATGAGGCTATGGCTGATAAGAGGGGTTACAGCTTTTGTTCACTTAAGGAGGTGGAAAAAAAGGCGGTGTTAGAAAACAATCACTAAAGAAAAAAAAACAAAGCACTTCTGGAATTGTTTTCATAGTCGCATTAAGGAAATGGGAAAAAAAAAAACCCCAACAAAAAACAAACCATCACTTCATCATGAATAACACCAGCTAAAGAGAATTTTCCAACTGACACCAAAGCTATACTTTTATTGCAGTTTTTGATTTGTTCTTTTTCAGTCTAGTTTCCTATTCTCTGTCTCAAAGCACACATATCTGTTTTCTATAATAAATTCTGAAATTCCTTTGCCATTTTAAACCAGATTTGCCAAGCGAATACAAGTTTCTTATGTGGAGCATTCCTATGACAGAGTGAGAACAGGAAGCCAGACCTGAATGTACTAGTACGTCCTGTGGAAAGACTTCAGTCTGAGCTCACTGCTTTTTAGTTAGCCCTGAACCTACATTAGTGTTTGTGCAAAAGTCACAAAGTCAGTTAAACTGGACTGCTTTGATCACTGCCCACTGAACTACCTGAGGGAAGGTATTGTTTATTCTGGGGAATATGCATTTGGGGAACAAGCCATTCTTCTTTAAGGTGTATATATCTGCTTACTCTTGTTTGCAAGCTCAAGGGCTCTAAGGAAACATGTGATTCAGGCTGTTTTCCCATGTTTAGCTTTAGATTTAAGCCTCTTTCACCAAAGTAAGTCACATTCAGTTAGTACTTTCTTAGTTTGTAAAGCTCTTACTATCTGGTTTCTGCAGAGTTTAATAGTAGCATTTACTATTTAATGTCATAGAATCACAGAATGGTTTGGGTTGGAAAGGACCTTAAGATCATCTAGTTCCAACCCCCTGACATGGGCAGGGACATCTCACACTAGACTATGTTTGTTGCACAAGGTACTGGCCAGCCTGGCCTTGAACGCTGCCAGGGATGGAACACTTACCACTTCTTTGGGCAACCTGTTCCAGTGCCTCACCACCCTCACAGTAAAGAACTTACTTATATCTAACCTGAACTTCCCCTGCTTAAGTTTTAACCTACTGACCCTTGTCCTATCACTACAATCCCTGATGAAGAGTCCCTTTCTGGTATCCTTGTTGGCTTCCTTCAGATACTGCAAGGCTGCTATGAGGTCTCCACGCAACCTTCTCTTCTCCAGGCTGGACAGGCCAAATTTTCTCAGCCTGTCTTCATGTGGGAGGTGCTCCAGCCCTCTTATCATCCTTGTGGCCCTCCTCTGGACTTGCTCCAACAGATCCATGTCCTTCTTGTGCCGAGAACACCAACATCATAGAGACATTCAGAGACATTAATATTTCCTCTTTCAGGGCATTTTTCCATTTTGTAAAGTGACATATGCCACTGAAAGAAATAATATATACCTTCTCTATGGAGTCCCCTTCAAATACACCAGGCATAGTATTCAGGTACATAAAGCACCCTTTTCCCTCCTTATTCTTTACTTGTAGGTTCGAATAGAAATATTTAACCTTCTAAGGCAGAAGTTCAAGAGTTCTCTCCACTTGCTCCAGATCTCACAAGGATTTCTTTACTGGTTTAATGTAAAGCCTTTCTCCAGATTTCAGAGAATTCTATGGTTTTCTAACTTAAGGCACCATAACATCCTCAAATTCAATTCTTCAGCTTTCTTGTTGTTTCCTTAATCTTTTGGACTTTTCCACACATTTCGGTGAAAAAAATACCTCACGAGTGTAAGCCTTCTAACTTCCAATTAGGAATGGCCAAGTATCTTCCTGTTTGAGTTTGGTTTTTTTTAAGGTCAGATATGTAAACATTTTAGTGAGGAAATTGTCTTACTTCCAGTAAGTTGGCCAAGGTATAAGTGAATTCTGACTATTACAGAGAAAGGAAATACTTTTCATAGAGACATTTTCCAAAATGTTTTCATTTTCCACTTGCATTTACCTCCAGTAGCATGTATCTCTCCCTGGCTCTCCCTGCCCCTTTTCCTGTCATGCACTGCTGGCCAAAATACAATTTCCAAGACCTAGGTTTAGGTTATAGGACTAGTGAAGGATACTAGCTCCCTGTGAAAGGGTCAATTCGTCATTTAAAGGACCATCTATTACAAACGGAACTATAAATTTTCTCTGAAAATATTGTGGCCATACAGAAAAAGCTATAAATTCTTGACAGTATGAATTTATTGATATCCCTCCAAAACATGTTGTTTTGGCTTTTTATTTTTAAAGCCATATGATTTAAACTGCTTTGAGAAACTCATAAAAACTTCAGAGGTTTTGTTCAGATTAAATTCCCCAAAATACCTACTCAACATTTCAGTCCTCAGCATTACCATCAGACTACAGTGTATGAAAGCTTTCATGTGACATGTGCAGTTCATCCTAGCTGTTTCCAAGTAAGAAACACTTCAGTAAAATATTCCTTACTCATTTATTTCCTTTTCCCCTCTGTTATATTTCAAACAGCACTCAGACATGCAAAGTCGTTTAAAAATTAAATCCAATAAAAAACTTATTAGCTAATATTTCCACATCCTTCCAAGGGTCTAGTTTTTCTTGAGCTTGGGGGGAAGGTTTTCTGTTATAAACAGAAATGACTCTTTCTTCCGTATCTGTAAATTAATCAAGACTGAGTCAATAGACAGACTAGCTGTATCCACTCAGTCAAGACCTAATTAAGGTATATCCTGATAGGTATTGACACCAAGAATAATACAGACACCCAAAAAAAAAAAAAAAAGAGAAAAAAGGGAGTTATATTTTGATGAGATAATGTTTCGATTAAATCCATGAAAACTCATGATTTCAGTTGTGTTGGAAATAACGAACTCTTAAAATTATTTCTGCTTTAAACTGAATGCTGATCATGGAATCGTGGAATTGGAATTGGAAAGAACCTTAAGATCGCTTAATTCCAACTCCCTTGCCATGGGCAGGGGCACCTTCCACTAGATTCAAATATATTTTTCCCCCTGCAAAATGGCTTTCCAAAGATATTTGTACCGAGTGCCCAGTATGTCCTTTGGGATTATAAAACTTGAAATTTTGCATAATGTTCCATTTTATAATAATTTCATTTCTTATCTTAGGTTCCTTTCCAGTATTTCAGTAATGCAGTATATAGTGAAGAGTCTCTTTATGTGTTCTCTATTTTGCTGGTGTCTAGCAGCTTCATTAAAATACTGGTGGAATAATAACTGAACCACAGAATTATTTAGGTTGGAAAAGACCATTAACATCATCAAGTCCACTACTAAACCATGTCCCTAAATGCCACATCTATACATCTTTTAAATACCTTCAGGGATGGTGACCCAACCATTTCCCTGGGTAGCCTGTTCCAGTGCTTGACAACCCTTTTGGTGAAGAAAATTTTCCTAACATCCAATCTAAACATCCCATAGTGCAACCTGAAGCACCTCTTATCCTATCACTTGCTATTTGGGAAAAGAGACCTACAGAACAATTTCCCATCATGATTTTAAAAGTAAAATAAACTAGTAAAATCATATTCCAGTTAATTTACTAACTGTCCATTTCACCAGTAAAATTACCAATGCATAAGGCTAATATTTCATGAGAAACAACATAAAATTATTAAGAAATACAGTAAAGGTTTGAATTTAACACATTTCAGTATTTTACAAATCAGTCTGTTAGAGGAACTGTTTTCATTTACCTATATTAATACACAGCATTGTCACAACGTCATCTTAAAGGAGCTAAAAGTCTACCACTGTGTGTGACTGGTAACACTGGCATTTGGAAAAGAAGGTAATTCACCAGCTGTTAAAAAAAAGTAAGCAAATACCCCTGTGCTCCCTAAAAGTTTCCACCCCATGGCTCTATTACTGACCTTAGCCAGCATGTAGGAGGCTGCTCTGCCTGAGCAGGCCCAGTGACACTTTAGTAAATCTGGTAAAGCCACATAGCTAGGTATGTTAACTATATCAACTCAAAAAGTGTGTTGCACTACAGGCCATGGTTTAACTATCTCTGGTTTATGGACAATTTCTCATCTATCAAGATGCAAACCTTCTTCCCCTGAAATCCAAAGTAAACAGACAGCAGGATGCCAGGTGGATGCCCTGTCCTGAAATATTACCCTAGACCTCATAACCCTTTTCTATCATCAGATCAAAATGAGGAGTTGTGAAGTTTCAGAGGTTTGTATTTTGCAGAAAGTCTGCAGGTGTTTCTGACATGAGAGGCTGTGGCGAGTTTCAGATCCATGATTGGTGTGGATATCGATATTATGCTAGGGAAACACAGCAGGCAGAACATAGCTTTCGCTATCATCATTCCAGCTGCTTCAAATGATTAATGGTTTTTTTACTAACATTGAACAGACAAAAAACCCCAACAAGAACAACAACAAACAAACAAATATTCTGAGAGAAGTAACAGACACAGAACTCTTCAAGCCATGTTTGGGCAATTTATCTACATTATCACATGGTATCTGCTAGGAGAAAAGGGACATAAACCCTCAAAAATTAGAGTGGCACTGAAAGTACGTACTTACTAAAAACCCGTATGATACAATAGTACTATTCACTGCTATTCCGATTTGAAAGAAAAGATGAGAACTTATTGTGAGTGTTCGAACATGCATGGGAGTGTGGCAGTAACAGACGTAATAGTAACAGTATGATGGATTTGGTTGTGATTCTTTTGTTTTTGGTTTTTTGTTTGGGGTTGAGGGTGGGTTTTTTTGGGGAGTGTGTGCTGGGGAAGAAAGAGTTGTTTGGTGCTTTCTGTATTTGAGAATACTGCCTTTAATAAACCAATTGCAGAAAACTCTTAATCCTTTGAAAAACATCCCTGCTTTTCTCAGCTGCTCAGTAGAGATACTTGGAATAGATCATTCACATCTGCTTTTTCATGTTTTTGTTCCTAGATGAATGTCAAGTTTTAGGCAACAGAATGACAATGACAACATCGAGAAATAGTGATTGATGAAGGATTATGACAACAAAATGTTAATACATTAACATTTTGCTAAATTCATACACAGTAGAGATTTTCTCCAGATGAATGTAAAAGAAAGATAATCAGAGATGATATGTATAGTAAAAATTACTAAATGAACCTGTTATTCATAAAAAGCCATTGCTGAAGCACATATTAATTTCCCTAATTAATTAACAAAGCTTTTATAAATGAAAATATTCATAAGCTTTAAATTATTCTTGCAATTAATAATGCTTTGACAGTGAGACGAACAGAAAGAAACTCTGAATATTTGCTTTTTCTATCTGTAGTTTTCAGCACTGGCATTTGTCCTTGTGATTTCTGAATGCAGTTAAAATTTCCAAACTTCTGTTTTGGTAATGGACTCTGATCTTTCATCACCAACTTCCTGATTCTTACTGACAGCTAACTGTGATATCAGAAAGTTCAGTATGGATTACACAGAAGCTCCATTTCTTGCTTAGTTTTTAATGGCTATACTGAACCCCATACTACTATGAAACACTACAGGCAATACCATGTCATTGGAATGCTTGCTCATTTATATATAGACAAACATCAGTCAGAGCAGTGGCTGTAGTGTGGTTTTGTCCTGAAAGGATGGCTGTGTCAACACTTATTTCCTCCTGAATATAATTGTTTTGCTCCTTTTCTCTATGAGGAGAAAACTTCCTCCAGTGTTCAAAGCCTTACATTGTATTACAAGAATGGGTTGTTCTTTTGTCTAAAGATCTACTTATCTGTGATTTGCTGCAGATCACATGACATTAAAACAAATAGTGCATTCACCTTTCACAATCCTAAAGAAGCCATAAGAATTCAGGATAATAGGAACAGTATTTAATACCCATATCCACTCTTTATCATGTATTTCTCCTTCATTGAGTGTTACCTTCATCTAGGTAGCTCAATAGGAAAGGACATAACCTGAGAGTCTGGAATAAGATGGAGTTCGCTGGTTTAGAGCTCACTGACCATTTCTGAGTAAATGAGATGAAGCTCTACACCTTTTAGTCCTGTGTCTTGGCTGTAGGTAGTGATGGTGTTCTGCCCTCTGTGTTCTAGTTTTTTAGTGCTTTATAGTGGGAGCTATTTCCTTTGAATAAAGTTCTTGTTTCAGAAGAGCAACAAACTCAGCCCATGCCTATACCTAACCTAATTTTACATGACAAGTTCTCATTAATTTTATGTATAATACATATTATCAATCTTAAATACACAGCATAACTAAAATTTGCTGAAAAGAGGGCAATTGGAATACACTGATTTATGTTCCATGACAAAAAATTTTGAAAACTGAAGCAGCTCAATGTCAGATTTTTCCAAATGACAGTTACTCTTAGACTAAAATAAATTATATCTGAAAGGGAATTCTGAGCCTAATCTCTTAGAATCAATACCAGTCTTGCAGATCTCAAAATATCTTGTAAATTTTAATCCCAGACACAGAAAAGAGAGTAAAAATCAACTAACAGACCCATGAATTGATGACACGGTACAAAGCAGGAAATAAAAAGAAATGCATTATGTACTCTTTGGTTGTCAGAAGCTTCCATCAAATGAAAAAAAGTAAACTAATTTCTCAAAGTCAGTGGTAGACACAAGTATTTCTCAAGATTTTGACACAACAACCAATGATAAGTAAATAAAAAAAAAAAAATTAAAGCACGTCCTTCAGAGCATCCTTTCCATTTAAGATACATTGAACTGCTACAAGAAAATCTATTACACCCGGTTATCACAGTGTCCTCTTTTGTATTGTATGACAGTCTGCAACTGGTCAGCACATGAACTACAATACCTTCAATATAAAGGTTACATTCACAAAAGAGGTTATATCCACATTAGAAAGCACTCTAACTCAAAAGGAGCAGGTCTTAAAGGCGAAACCGTCAGTGCTGAAGATGTAGTGAACACACCACACACGATTTCTGGGGGACAGTCTTACAGACTGGGCTGCAGTCTGGACTCACAGACACCAGTGTCTTTAAATGTGTGAGTAAGATATATACAGATATATATATATAGATAGAGTTACAGATATATATACTACGTAAAAAATTATTGAAGAATTTCACAGTATGATTGTCCATGTGGTAGATCCTGCAACAGTACAATGAAAGCAGAGTAGATATCTTTTTACCTGCAAATTAAACCAGATCTTTTTATGTCAAGACCTTAAAGTCCCAAAATCAGCGCACAAAGAATTTTAAAGAAAATGGCAGTCATGTCTTCTGAGATCCAACACAATTCTCTGTAGTCTGTATCTTTAATACACAGAGCCTGATTGTGCCCTCAGGGTAGGGAAATAATGAAGTCACAAACTCTCTCTGTGAAGCAGTGAGCCCAAAGGATATGAAGTATGGCTCTTCCCACTGATCTGTCACAAAGTCTTCTTAACTTCAGTGATACTGTTAAAGATGGGATCTTCAAAGAAGATGAGTTAGGCTAGCTACCTAAATTTTACTGTGATTCACTGGACTTTGCTTCCCCAATTCCTTAAAAATCCTATACTGTAATAAACCAGTATACCTTAAACTACCTTTGTAGTTTACACAGCTTTTATTAATCTTCTCACCTGATTAATGATGAAAGATGAGAAACAGGTACGCAAAATGCTTAAAAACTCAAGTTATGTGATGTGTATTAACCTAGTGTTCATGAGTCTGGAATTTTTAATGACTATGGCTCATGTAGATGGAGATGAGACATTCAGTTTTTGAGCATTCATAGATGTGTTGCTGTTTATATAATGTGTTCTGGCTCACTGCAGTATAAAATAAGCTATTCAGAAAATCCACAGGACATATGGATTCAGTGTGGAATTAAGATATTTCCAGTATCAGTGCGTTCAAAACCAAGAGTTGGTTTGGACCTATTTTCTAATATATAGTATTGGTGTGCTAAATTCAATCTGTGTAAAAGGTTGAAAATTTCAAGATCCCTCATCACAGGAAAGTTTCTTATGTCTCCTGTCAGTTGCTTCTGTCCCAAGAGGGTGCTTGCATCAGCTGTGTACCAGCTCTCATGAACTCAAGGACCCTTTCTTTCTTGATGGATTGATTCTATGCAAAGGCTTTGAAACCAGGGATCAGCAACCAGAAGACTGCAAGGGAAAAGTAAGAAAAGATGTGGAAACAGACGAGCTAGAAAGCAGCAATGCCACATAGTGCCTGGCTAGTCTGACACCTTCCTGTTTGAACAGTGCATATTTCTAGGCAAGGGAAATACAGCAGATCTAAACTATTCATTCAGTACACATATAATACAAGAATACAGGAAATTGCTAGTGAAACTATAGACTATGAGGATTATGAGTAGCAAAACAAACAAGTAACAGACTAAAGGGAAAATGTTTATATTGCATTTAAATAGGAACCTCTGTTGTAGAAGGAAGTTTTAGTACAATTTTGGAGATGTTTTTCTTTAATACTTTCATTAGAGTAACTATTAAAGAATAGAATTATACTAGTGGCATTTGTTGAAGATACAGCACAGTCAGGAAGAATTAGATGCCTTATAGACAGTCATTGGAGAAACAGGATGAAATTTCATACTGTAACATGAAAACACCTTCATTGAGGAATCAATAAGGAAAACTGAAGAGTTATCAGTTAAAAAATACAAAGGTGGTGTAAGACTTGGAGACACCAGTGGATCAGACTGTAGGATCAGGACGTGACCCTGAAATTGCCATCTCTCCATAAATCCTGCTGTGATGTGGGATGGAGAAAAGAAGCTATTTCTATGCCAATCTCAGAGTAGATATCCAGTCAAGATGTATGTCTTGACATTCATATGAGCCAAATTGTATTTTTTGAGTTCTGATTCTCCAAATAAATGAAAAAACAAAAGGAAAATATTAATTCATGCAATGGAGCTCAAAGAAAGACTGCTCAACAATTTGGAGGAACAGAAAGCCTTGAAGTTTTAATTAGCTGAGTGAATAGATTTCTAAAACTGCACAGGCTGAATACAGGAGAAGGAAAAGACTAATTTATATTAATTAATAGTGGTCTGAAGAAGCTAAGTAACTACAAATACAGCTATATTGAGTTAGTTTACAGTTTCTAAGACTCAGAGGACAGATTTTTTTGAAATATGACTCCTACAGTGGAAATCTAACTGATGTTTAATGAGAACTTGGTGTATATGTGAAAATATTACTTGATATGTTTACCTGTACCAGCAAGGTACTAGCAAGGGACTGGAGGACCCAGTGGGTCCACTTAATTTCATTTTTCATTGAAAAATCAGTCATTTCACTTATTGTTCTGAAGCAATTCTGAAGCAGCAAAGTGATACGTTATGTTTACTCAGCAAAATTATTTAATTCCCCTGGTGCCCCAGTGCTCGTACAGCACATTCTCTCTATTTTGGTAATATTTCTGAATAATTAAATTTCTATAATAGCTGCAAGAATTTATAAGACTTCTTCATTTCATTAAGTTAGCAGCTAGTGTAGAATTTTAAGCAGCGAGTGTTCTGAAACTTCAGTGGCTTTGCAGATGTTGTGATGGATAGAACTACAGTGAATTAAGGCATATTAGTTACAGTAACATCCAATTAGTCACACCCAATTACATTTGTTTACATCCATTTCAGCAACATGAAAGTTACTTTAGATGATCTTGTATGCTGGTTTTGTATAGGATGTCATCTTCCATCCTTTTGGCTCACACCAGTCCTTGAGAATTTGAATTTTTGTCCAACTTCTTTCTACTCTCCACGCTGGCTTCCTGTCTTCTGACAACACAAATAAATTTCTGACCAAAACTGCAACTTTTTCCAAGTCACAGAGGTTTTTTGAATCTACTGATCATTCCTGAAGTCTCACCTTGCTTGACTTCTATAACTCTGGGAGATTTTCCCCATTGAAACTGTGAATAAGACAGGGATAAGGAAAACATGGTGACTCAATATTATATAAACAGGGAAACCTTTCTGTACACTTCTTCTGAGCCTCTGTTCAAGGTTTCCTAGGTGTTGCACAATCAGCAAAAGGAGTTTAATACACAATAAATTGGCTTTTCTTTTTACCAAATATGTTTTTTACTTTTATTCAAGAGGAGAGATGTTTCCTTTTACTGCAAATCCCAGCCACTTCTTCGTGATACAAGAAAAATAAAAGTCACATATCTATGTTAGAGGATTCTCTTAGTGCAGGCTAATGCAGAAAGCATACCATAATTATTAATTTGTTTTCATCTGATAAACTTAGATGTGTTCAGGAATAGGAGGCATTGGCTTATAAACTGAAGGTCTCAAGCAGTTGGACACAGAAAGCTTACATACATAACATCCCTAAAAATATGGACTGCAACAATGCTAACCCAGTGAAAGTGCATGTTTGTGTGATTTGTGGCTGTGTTTATATTTGAACATATTTATACATCTAGGTTTACCTGTAATTAAAACCTGTATTCATATTTAATGCCCTCTCATTCACTAATCTTGTGTGTTTGTTTCAAAATTCTCCATAGTTTTCAACATATTGAACATTTTTGGTTTATGAGGAAGGCCAAAAGACAGAGCCACAGAAAAACTGAAACCTATTTTTTTAAAAAATAACAACATCCGTTAACTGGAGGAAGGTCATTATATTGTGTGATTCCCTTCTGCTTTGTTATTTGAATAATCAGTTTACATAATGAGATTTGAGAAATCCTACAAATTGCACAAAGTTTACTAAAACAAGCATGAAGTATTTAGTTTGACTCAAATACATAACTATGTTTCATGATAGTAATTGGCATTATTTTGTAACATCTGCATATCCAGGTCCTGGTGCTTCATTCACGATTAACACATCATTACACAAGCACATTATAGCTAGAGATACAAAGACAAATATCATCCTGGAGAACTTCTAATTTTAAATATCAAATGCAAACAAAGGTCAGAGGGACATAAGGAAACTTAGAGGGAAAAAAAA
>NW_009918740.1:0-387 GCF_000696875.1 Nestor notabilis
GAGGGAAGCCAGGTCTGGGGGGTGAGCCGGGGCTGATAGCCGCTGAGCAGCGCGGGGTGTTTCGGTGATCCGGTGTTGGTAACCGTCCTTTCCCCACCGCCTCCTCCCGTTCAAACGAGGCTGCTTTCTCCTGACAGCTCTTCTCCTCGCAGCCTCCGCACGTATGACACATTCGCTCCTATTGCAGGTCTCCTCTCCTCCCCCCGCAAACCTAAAATGTGTAGGTTTCTGTGCGTGGCATAATAGTTTTTGTGCCCTGAGCTTCGAGTTCGTAGATGACGGGATACGTGAACATTTGCTGACCCTGAACTTCTGTGAACTCCTCTTCTCCCTCCCCTTCCTCTCTCAGATATGTAATGGCTTTAGTCCCGTGAGAGGGAAATGGGT
>NW_009918740.1:418-8697 GCF_000696875.1 Nestor notabilis
GGAGGAATTAGGTGGCATTGGGTATATTTTATCTTTCATGGAAATTTACTACGGCCACCAGATCCAGTACTGTGTTCAGAGGAGTGGATTAGCCGCTGCGTTAGAGGAATGCTGACCTTGATCCCCTTTGTCTTTACTGCAACAGTTTTGGTAGCTGGCTGGAGTTGCTCTAAACTCATTGCATGTCTCTGGCACTTTGCTAATGATGGTAACAGTATTATGGGTGTTGTGAGGGAAACAGGGCTGAGGTATACCATAATCCAAACTTAGAAATTTAAAAAGCATAGATTTCTTTTTTTATTATTTTGGTGAATATATATGTGTTTTCTTTTTTGTAATTTAACAGAAGGTCAGTAGCAACTTTCTTGTAGCTCTAATGGCATAGATATGAGGAGAGGAAGTCTGGTTTGACATTCTTCCATTCCCCCCATCCTACCTCCTTTTTTAATTGTATTAATTGAACTGGAAACTAGATGACCAAAGGTTAAATACCCGGAAGATATGGGGCAGAAGAATATATTTGTGAAATTAGACTTGGTATCAAATTCAGTTTTGTTTTCTTGTTAGAATTGGGTAAAAGTGAAGTAGGTGATCTGGTATTTTACGTACTTGAGATATTAAATTGCCATATTGCTTTGTTGTAGGATTTCTGTATCTTCATATGCAGCTCTTGTTATTTATATCTGCATTTACGTAAATGATGTGAAACTTGTTTTAAGTAATTAACAGAGAAGTAGCAGATCTGAAAACATAAAATCGTATGTTTGAAATGCATAGTGAAAAATTTCCTTAAAAATTATTTATACTTGAAAGAACAAACTGAATTTACTTCTCCAACATAGAGAAACCATTATAATGTTAGCTTGGCATTAAAAGGACCACTTAGATTTGTAAGATGAAAGCATCTTCGGGGTATTATTTAAATACTACTTTGACTATGAGTCTGTTGTACAAAAATCTTTAGGAGGGATAACGCAATGAAGTTCATACTTTACATTTGCGTATTGTGTGGTGTACCCTGTCTTTACCCGGGCTGGAGCTCTACACAGATCAGAAGGCGGGGTCTGCCTACATCTATACTGAAGAGTTTGCAAATTGGAGCCTGTGTTGTCTGAAGCAAATTACAGTTTGAAAATGGCGAGTCATTTATTTTAAGCTTGGGTAAGGATGTAGTGCATTAATTGATCTTTTTAATATGTAAAATGCCACTAACGTTTAGTGAGAGACTTGATTTATAATTCCAAATATAATTAGATTGAGTATAACTGAAAACTAGAACAGGGCTGTATTTTTCCCCTGAATGTCTCTGGCTTCAATTTCAGCCCAACACTGCAGTGTGAAAATATGATACAGCTTATGACATGGATGTTAAGATGTTCTCTATGCCTGTGTTATTTTTACAATGTGGAGCTCTTACAGTAAAACTGTGCTGAATGTTTTTGGATGGCTTACTAACATACAAAGTCTTCCTCTTTCTTAAATGCCTACGTGCTGGTGGAAAAAAATAAGAATGTTTCACTAGTCTTAAGTTTTGGTTCAGTACAGTATATTTGAGCAATTGCACCTAAAAAGTGCTATTAGGAAAGGCTTCATTGGAGACCTATTCCATGAACAGTCTACATTAAAGCCTTTCCAGGAATTTGCTCTTTACCCTCGTTTCACATTTAATGGAAGCTGTTGATTTTTCACATACTGATCAGCTTTTATTTGTTGGCCTAAGCTAATACCTGTATTTTAAAAAGGCAAATATACTAGTTGTGTCTTTCTTGAATGCATAATCTAGTGCACTGTGAAAATGGACTAGATCATGTCTAAAAATCAAGCTGAATAATAATAAAGCTTTTCTAGCATAAACTCACCGTTTATGAACTAAATGTTGCTTATAGTTCTTAAGTTATGGGAATCTTCAGCACTTAGCTGCATGCTTTTCAGTGCCTGCTTTTTTATTTTTTACAGCAAGGTCTAAATATGTATCAGCAGCTGGACACCACTCTAATCGATGGCACTTGAGAATTTGATATAAAACACTACTCAACCACTTTAGCATATAAAAATGCTTTTAAAATGGTAAATATTTACCTGACAGGTATGCTTCACAGCTAAAGAACAAACTAAACCAGTGTACTGCTAGTGATTATTGTCTTTTTTTCAATGCACATAATTATCGCGATGAAGTTTTCCTTCTGCATGTAAGAACTGGATTTTTTTTTCCCCTGTTCACATGCTGATGTAGAAATTATCTTTCTTGGATGTTAGAGGTAAAAGCATTTTATATTTAAATATTTTCATCACTAGACAACAATTTTCATTTACTTTTAAAAAACCTTTAAAAATTCTAATTCTAGGGGATTTTTAATAAACATAATAAATGTTTTATATCCTGCTGTAGGTAGCTCTCGGGGCCTAGGAATGTTTTTTCCCATGAAGCAGGGGGAGAACAGATACTGCTTCCTCTAGAAATAATAGATGCCCAGAATGCCCACTAATGATGTGGGATGTTTTCTTTTTCCTGTGTATTTTGCGAAGAGTAATGAAACACTCTTGACAACCTCTCTCTGAAGAGTGGGAGTTAATGCTTGTTCAGACAAATGACTGCTTATAATTCTGTATTGAATACAAATCCATACATGCGCACTCTTAACTGACCTGATGGATTGGCAATTCTTCCAGTTGTTGGTTTCCTGAACTCCCTTTTGTGGTAATGTCAACTTCAGAGTTCAGTAGAATTAGAACATCTGCAAACAGCGATTCAAACCTCGAGCATTTAACCACTGATGCTGATAGTCTCAAGGAATAAACAGAAATGGTATTTGAGCTAGTTTGCAGACTTGGAGCACAAGGACATAGATGCTGTACATCAGGTGATTTGCACCAGACTAGCTTTTGATACATCCATCCATCAGTCCTTGGATATTAAGACACTTGCCACTTCCTTGGAGATCATTATACTCTGTATCTGCGTGTATTATAAAATAACTGTAGACACACTGATACTGGAAATTATTGAAACTCTGGGCTTTGCTGGCATGTTTGGGCTTTTGTGGTCTAGTGCCTGTTTCCAAAGGATTAGAGATTTCCTTCAGGAGGGAACATCAGGTTATCAGGGGTGCTATATATAAGCATGAATGTTGGAGAAAACAGGAACGTGTGAGTAGCATTGTCAAAAAATGCAGCAGCAGAAGAAATAACTGTCAAATCATTTTTTAATTTTTCATGTGAGGGGGCAGATTTAGGCATAATGATTTTAAGAACAGCAAAAATACTCACTTCATAACGTTTTTAAATAAGCACTCAAAGGCTTTGAATTTCAGGACAATTTTCTGCTTTTTTCTGTAATACCTTGAAAATACAGTAAGCTGAAGAACAGTTTTATCCTAGGTTTTGATTTGGACCTTTTTTTTTTCCCCTTATATTTTTTAATTTTTGCTTTCTGGAACAACTAGTCGTGCATATATTAGGATGAACAAGGCTGTGTTATTATACCAGAACAAAGAAACATGTCTTTCATTTACATTCCTAGCTACAGTTCTTGTCTGACTTGGTATTTAGGTTGATCTTGCTAGGTATCTTGCATAAGTGAATGTTACTCTGTGCCCTCTCATCATATTTTAATTATAATCTGTACCTCGTAATTGTACTCCTTTCTCTGACTGCTGCTGTTTTCAAGGCTTGGTAGAGTTGCATGATGGTCTCTGATTTTTAACATCTGCTCTTTGTCAGCTTCACTGAGGATACTTGCATGCTTTCAGTTTATGTTAAAGTTGTCAGGATCAAGACTTTCTCTTCTGTGCTCAGTGGATTAGGGCATTTTGCAGGCATGTAGCTGTACTGATATGCTTACATCATAGTGAATCATAGACTCATAGAATAGTTAGGATTGGAAAGGACCTTAAGATCATCTAGTTCCAACCCCCCTGCCATGAGCAGGGACACCACACACTAAACTGTGTCGCCCAAGGCCCTGTGCAACCTGGCCTTGAACACCGCCAGGGTTGGAGCATTCGCAACTTCTTTGGGCAATCCATTCCAGTGCCTCCATAGTCTTCTTTCAGAAACATCCCTTTCCAAGTATTTCTGACTTCCTACTCTTACCTTACCTATATGAAGGTATATTAATTTGTTTGCATTTTGTTCTGGTATGTGCAAGACTTCTTTATACAGAAGTCATTAAAGGTAACACATAATGAGGCATACAGTCATGGGTGCTTACTGGTGTTCACTAAAATAAAAATCTTTAGAAAATATGGATTTCTGAGAATTATTGGACAATATTACTTTTCAGTAAACCCATTGTCCTGTAATTGAGGAAAAAAAATGGGGTCAGAAGTTACAGTGGCCTATAGGAGTAAAGAAGCCAGTTTTTTAAGTTAAGAAGTTGAAGTTAAGTGAACATGATTGATAAGGGAAGCTAAAGACTGAGGAAAATCCATGCTGTCATGGACTGTGACAGTAAGACAAGGTGTGTTTTAAGAGGAAAAGGAATTCTAACAAAGCCGTTAGCCTGTTGCAAATGCTAAAGAAAATGTTAGCATTTGGTGATCTTCAGAAGAGGTTGATGTTCATTAAGTACTTCTCTATTTGGAAGTAAACCAGATGATAGTCATATGTGATGCTCTGAAACTCTTCCTAAGGGAACCTGAGGGTGTTAAACAGCTGCCACTGAAATTGTATGGTAAGAATTGTCAAAGTTGATAGGGTGCTTTATGGAGTGTTAATGCTGATCAAGTTTTTCAGTATGTCTTAGAACACAGAGAAATAATTTAATTCTAGCACAATTCAAGGTTTCTTTCCATGGTTTTAAAAATTATTAATATGCATAATAACAGATATTGAGAGAGCAGGACTCTAAGTGAAGGCAATAACTGTTGTTCAGCATATATTTATAGAAGACTGATCCTACAAAATAAATTTATGGTTCTCTTGATAAGATTAGAAAAAATTGTGTGGTATAATGATGTTGCAGTTAGGCTTCTCTGAAACCTTGTACTTGGCTGTTACGTGACATTTTGATTAAAGAACTAAAATGATAGATCAAGTGTCTACACATGAAGTGGTTTAAAACCTGATGGATAATGTGAATCAAGTGGTTAACTATAAATAGTTGCTGTTATGTAACTGCGTGTGATGAGGGCTTCTCATTGTCGAAGTACATTCATGAAGGGGCACTGCGAAACCTGTGGCATTCCCAGTAATGAAGTGAAAGCCATTGGAAGTTGCTGATCATTTCTGTAGCTCACAGAAAATTAGGAAAACAATAGGTACTGCAAGATGGGTCATTAGCGCAGGGTGGATGCTTGGGAAAATGACAGTTCTGATGTGGCATTTTATATCACACTTTACAAGATTGAATACAGCATATTAACCTTTTTAAAGAATGATATTTTGTAATTAAATGTAAGCAGCCATTAATAGTAGCTTTTAGTTTGGGAATTTATTTTGTTAAGCTTTGGAATAGTTTTGCATGTGTAATACAGAACAGATATCAAGAGTTGATTGCATTTCATATGTGGGTTTTGGGGATAGCTTTTATTTTAAAAATATAATTTATTGATGATATACAGAAGGAAAATCAGTTATGAAGTAATAGATTACATTTTATTATATTTCCACCAGTTTTCTGTATATCTTGAAGCAAAGTTTAGTTTCTAAATGTAGAATTCATAAACGTTATGTGGAGGCCCAAAAAGTTGTGATCATATAGATGTTAAATAGGGAAAAATGAAAGGCCATTTTCTTTTAGTTTGGCCTTAGCTTATTACCAGAGCTGCTTCCTCTGTTCTTTCTTCCTCAGATCTGGTTGTCATAAAGAGCAGTAGAGTATTTACATATGCAGGGAGCTTGTTTACCTCTTAACTCCTGTTCAGTCTGAAAGATCCGTCATAAATATCTTACTAAATTGTTTTAAGTGTCTGCTTGTAAAATGTGAAACTATTTCATAATTCACCTTATTTATGTTTGCTCTGAAAACTAAATATAAAACTTAAGTTCCTGTATGACCGTGGGAGATTAAAGTTGGGCTGGTGCTGGCTGTGAATAACTTTGCTGCTCCATGAAGGGTTTGAACTGGCATAACTTTGGCAGTGTTGCTTAAAGCCCTGTAGCAGCAGGTGTCTTGTGACCATTTGACTATGTCAGGGAACTGATGGAGATTATAAATTGCATTTGGGTTCAACTTTACTTTCTTTTTTACATGCAAATAATAGTCACTTTCTGTGCAATCAATGGAAAAACAACAGTTTGTAATTTTTTATTTATTTTTTTTTTAAGTATCCTGAGCAGATGGGAGTGGAAACTTCCTGTTGTACAGAGAGGAAAGGAGGTCCTCAATTGCTAAATATATCAGGCATATATGCTGTACCAAAGTCTTTAAAAAATGATATGTAAAACAGCAGCTCAGAAACTTTTTTTGGTATTGAATAAGAAGGGATAGTGGGAAAATAATTACTAATGTATCTTATAAAACACATTCTTAAATATGGGTAGGTCTTTGAGGTTGGAATTAGGAAATAGGATTTTTGGTCTGGAAATTGGTAGTGTTTGAGGAAAGAAATGTAAGGAAACTGAAGATAGTATTTTTTCTTTAAAATAATATCAAAAAACTGAACTACACAGCTAAAATTGGTCTGTGGTAGGAGTTGAAAAAAATTTGGAGTAGGCAACAACAACAAAAAACCTTTTTTTTTTTTTTCTTTTTTTTTTCTTTTTTTTTTTTTTTTAATAAGTATAGTCATATTTTGAAGAAGCCCTGTTAGGGGAGTTGTGCAAGGTGCTTGTTTCTTCTGAAGAAGTGGTCACCTCTGGAGAGACAAGATGAGATCTTCGGCTTCATTGAAGCTACAGTTTGGATTTAAATCACTGAAATGTACACTGAGTGTTCTTGAGAATAATGTCCTGAACAGTACTCACATAAAACAATTTCAAAGGCAGTTCCTAAAGTTTAAGATTCTCCATACTACTTTATTACCTTTGCCAACAGGATTCAGTAGGTTATGGCAAAGAAGCAAAATATTTTAAAGCTTACGCTGTTTACCTTTAGGATTAAACAAGATAAACAGCTTACAGTGTTCCCATTTGCACAAGTCATAGTATTTTTAAACCTGCTGCTTGTAATTCTGGGTTGTTTGTCAGGGAATGCAGTTAACTTAAATGTTTTATTGTGGCTTGTTCCTGATATATCTCAATATAATTCTCAAAAGTAGAATGTTTGATCCATAAGATAAAAAAAATAGCTTTGAAATGTATTTAGGCAGAAGCAGCCTTTTATTATTAAGCATACCTTTGTCTTTTTTTTCCTGGACAGCAGAAGAACAACAACATAATGGTGTGTAGTAATTAGTTTGCTCAGTAGGTATATGAATTATGCAATTTTAGTATTTGGGAGCAATATGAAGCAGATTATGAGTTCTGAAGATACAGATTTGATACGCTGTGGTAGTAAGCTTTATTACTGCATTTTAAAATGTGTTTGGTTTTGCTTTGTGTGTAAAATGCAAATCGCTGAGTGTTAGCAAAGTGTTCTGAACCTGCTTCCTTTAAAATGGACCTTTCTTTTTTTTTCTGGTGGTCTTACATAGCAGGAGTTTTGGTTTCCTTGTACTTGTGAATATTTCTGGTAGTGGAAGAGGTAGGAATTACTTGAAGGATTTAAGCCAAGGGTTGTTTGTCATTATTAGAAGTCATTTTGGGGATGGATGGATAGCCAGTGATGATACCTACATTCTTTTTAATCATCCGTTTCTAGGAGTAGGTAGAGGAAACCTGGATTATTATTTTTTTTTTAATGAAATAATTTATTCAATCTAAAATATGGATTGTGCCATATTAATTGATTTGAGGTTTGGCCTTTTGTTGTTTTTTTAATGCTTATCTCTATAATCAGTAGCGAGAAACAGGTTCAGAGAGTAATCTGAAAATCTTAATATAAAGCTGCTTCTCGTCCCATACCTACCTTTGAGGGAGCCCATAACAGTCGTTGTTTTTGTATTACAGCATTACAGTTTGAGCTGAATTAGGTGCTTGCTTCAGAATAATTTTTGCTGCATCAGTAAATGGAATAGGTTTCCACTGCTACTGGAGGGAAGAAAGAGGACAGGAATTGGATGGTTGATGGTGAAGAAGAAGGAAAGGGTGGCTGGGGGATGGAGCCAAAGATTTTCTTACTGGTGGTGGTAAACTGTTAATCGACCCCAAAACTGGTATGGAATTTTCTCTTAAGTGCTTCAGGTGCATAAGGATGAATAGTGTGAATCCCCCACCCCCCCCCCACGACAACACAAGTC